>NC_139587.1:2098004-2118004 GCF_946808225.1 Silurus aristotelis | reverse complement strand
ATCGATCGCTAACAAGCTGGGGCTCCTTCAGGGGAGTTTCCTGTGATGTTTTGTACGTTGGCTATTAGCGCTCTGAGGATCTCCTGCTGATCTCCAGCTTAAAGGTCCTTTAACATCTGCTGGACGATGCTGAGAATGTTTCATGAGACTGTTGTGGCTAGTGCTCTCCTGTTTGCTGTGGCATGCTGGGAAAGCAGGCTGAGAGTGGCAGACACAAACACACTCAACAGAAATTACATTCCATCTTAGACAACTCTTCTCACTCAGTACCTAAAACACTGGTCAGTCTGAGGAGTACGTTAAGTGAAAGACTCTTACAGTCACGATGCACCACAGAGCACCACAGGAGACCATTTCTACCTGTGACCAACTATAAAACTCCCCCCTCTGATTCCACGATATAGATATAGATGGTATAGATACAGTTATAGATTTTCAAGCCACATTTATATAATGTTAATATCTTGGGCTATTTATATAATATTTTCTGTATAATAATAATAATAATAATAATAATAATAATAATAATAATAATAATAATAATAATAATAATTTTATTAATAATGTTCTATTATTTTAATTAATTATTTAACATTATTTTATTTTATGCATTGCAAGAAGTATTCTGATTCTGATGATTCTCATAAAGCAGGCCACCATCTTCCATTTTTTGACGATATAATAAGCATACAATTTTGGGGGTAAAGCTTGGAACACACCCACCACAGCCCAAAACCTCATGATCACCATGGCCACCAACCCCCCCCCCCCCCCCCCCCCCCCTCGTTCCATTCCTGAGCCCATTAAAAGACATCTATCCTGTTTTAGCTGCCACGTTTCTGTCTGTTTATTGTTCCATCAATTTACCTCCATCTACCTGACTAATGAGTGGAACGGAGAGCACCGAGAAACACAGAACAAATAGGGCAGCTTCATAATTAAGCTTTTGCTGCAGCATTAGGCTGTAGGCAGTGTTCTCCCTGCTCTCACCGGCCGACTCGGCCGTTAAATTAGCGTGAAGTGAAAGCTCCTCACGGAGCCCCGGTCCCTCTGGAAAACGCATTGACGGGAGAAAGTAACAGAGAGTACGTAGCCCAGTGCGTGGCCTTTATTTTTTTTACACACATTTCATAAAGCAAAATGCCATTTTCGTCTGAGAGTGCGGACAGAGCTTCCTACGCTCGGCGACTATTGTGCTGCCACCCCCGTTTTTCAGAATGTACGGACCGATGGATATCTCTGGGGATGCGGCATGTAGAGAGGATAATAAAAGTCTACCTTCCAGCAGGGTTCAGCTTACACAGGCGGGTTTCTATTTGTAAACAAGAGGGATAGTGGCAGCGATGGGTATTTATTTATTTTTTTATTTATTTTTTTTAAGACCGAACACCGGATTAAATGCATGGCTCACTGGCTTTTGGAAAAACTTTTTTAAACAGATATAATTTGAGTCCATTATATCAACATTCAAAATATCCAATATGCAAAGAAAGAAAAATAATTAAAAAAAACGAATTGAATCACTGTGTTGAGAGTCAGAACATCAAAGACCTTGTGAATGCTTGATGCTTTGGTAGATTTATTTTATTTCATTTTAATGTTAGCTATGACAATACAAGACTCGCTCTGTTTACAAGAAAGTACTTTATTTATTTAAATTTACACACAACCACCTTCAAAATAGTCTCCTTGCACAGCAATACAGCATTCAATACTGCAACTTCCTGAAAGTCTTCTTACCAAGCGTGTCAGACACCTTCTGCGATTCTCACCAGATCTCTGCTACGTTGTCAAAACTGCGACCTTTACGCTGGACTTTTATCTTCGGGAACAGAGTGAAGTCCGCATGACCCAAATCTTGCTAATAGTGTGGGTGTGGAAGTGAGATCATGTGGATTGTTCTCTGATGATCATCATGCGAACGGTTTCAACATTTCCTGGTGTTAAGCTCGAAAGTCTTCCTGATTTTTGGTCGTCTTCCAGCGATGTTCTTCCACTCTTGAAACGTTTTCTGTGTTCTGCTACATTTACACACTTATCCCATTATTTAACTAATGCCAAGCAAGATTTAGCATAGAAAGATTTGTCAGTACTGTGGCTGAGCATCTCGTCAACATACTGTGCTTGAAGTCTTCTGTGAATATCCGCATTTTTTACGCCTTCGTTCACAACAAATTTCAGCACCAGACGCTGTTCCATGCACTAACACTGTTTTCTGCCATCTTGATTAACGGTCACTGGACCGATACACGACATGTCAGTATTGGTATCAGTAATAGGACACACTAGCCACTTACTACTGCATGTACTACAGCCACAGCAGCATCCATTTTTTATACCTGTAACATTAAAAGTCCTGGTTTGACTTGAACACCCATCGTAGTTTTTTTTTTTTTTTTTTTTTTTTTTTTCTCAATATCTTCACATCTTCTACAGTGTGTTTATACACATTGCTGAGACAAAACGAAGTTGCAAGTCACTGTCACTACTTCGTAGATATCCAGGAGTTGGAGTTTGGTCTGTGTAGCATTTTCCATATAGTGTTTGTGTGCTCCAAACTCTATGTTCCAGATGCTCCATTCTTTATCCTCTGACATGAATGATAACCAGATCAGTCCAACAAATGACATTACATTGTGTGACTTTAATGTCTCTAATCACTATGTTGCTGTTTTTATACATTATCATCTATTTGATTTACTACCAGTTGCCATGGTATTACTGCCAGCACTGAGCTGGTGTTCTAGCTACCTAAACTGGCTGCAGAATTTACATATATAGTGACAGGTGAGTGTTAACATGTTCAAGAAGCTATGAGCATGAATGACAGCAATCATTAGTAACTAGACGTGAGCGGTTCCAGGTGAAAAAAGCTTAACAAGAATGGATTGACTACCGAATGGATGGAAAATAGAGAGCATGTGATCCTTCTCCTGATTTTTTTTGTCCATTTTGCTGAAACGTTATTTTATGGTACAGTGACTGACAACTTGAAAAAATAACATTGCATCATCTTAAAAACTCCATTTCTCAGCTGCTTTGCTGCATCTGTAGGGTTACTTCAAGTGAAGTAAAGGACCTGAAGTTCTGAAGATCTGGAGGATCACACCACGGACCAGTGTAACATAACTGTAACATAACAGTGTACAAACTGTATTGCTTGTGGGAGTCATCAATAAGGCCTTGGAATCGCTTTCTTTCTTTCTTTCTCTCTCTCTCTCTCTCTCTCTCTCTCTCTCTCTCTCTCTCTCTCTCTCTCTCTCTCTCTCTCTCTCTTTGCATTATACTTTTTGTCCCATTCCATAATGGCAATCCCAGCTCTAAACAAATATGGCCTTTCTCCAGGCACAGTGCAATAAGTTATGGAATTGATCTCCTGAAATAGCAGGCCGGGTTAACAGAAAAGCTGTTGCAGTGTAAATTTATCACGCAGTACCCATATTCGAGCCTTGCCAGGTGTTGACTCAGAAACACTCGCGATGTTAATGTCTCCCCCACGTTGCGGCGCCATGTGGAATATAAAATGCGGTTAAGAGCGTGCTAACTTTTCTCAGCCATCCATCCAGGCTACGCCGTGCTGCTCAATGATTTCCCATCTGTCTTTTCATCCGTCACTAATACACTGACAAGATCACTTAGGCAAATCGTACGCTGGCTCCCGCAGCCGCTCGGAAGGCTCCAGCGCTCCATCATGGCACCATCCAATAATGGCAATTGGGACGTTTTGTCATTGTAATGCCTGTTCATCGATACGACGCAGTCTGGTCTGACCTGCCCTCGTATGCGGCACGGAGATTTCATTTAGCGTTGAGTCGAGGTCGTATGAATCGTTATTCACGTGCCGACAATTAGCGCCTTTTTCACCCACTTTCATTACAGTGGTACTTTAATCACTAGACAAGGACTGAAACTGCGAAATGAATCAGACCTCAATGGCCACTACCAAACCCATTCCTGTAAGCGCATTGTCTCGCAAAACAAAGAAAAGTCTAAATTGGTGCCAGATTGGTGGACGGTTCAATGATTCTTGGTAAAGTTAAATTACAAGCCGCTCGTTGGGTTTTATTGCGCTCTGTTTTTCATTCTTCGAACCGCTTCAAACCTCCCAATCATCGCTACTGCCGTGATTTACAATCATGCATCTTTAATCCGTTCATGCATTTAATGAAATGCGCTGCAAAAGCTTCATCAATTTATATTAGCATCTCTCTCCTTCCAACTTCTCTTTCTCTGTCTTCTCTTAGAGCCGCAGCGCTACACTAATACGCATCGATGCGTATAAAAGAAACAGAGGTGCGAATACAAGGATGATGCTAATATACTCAAAAGAGCGACATGGCACTCGCACAGAGAACGCTTCCGCTAACGTTCCTGCGCCAGGTGGCTCCTCGGGTTAACGTCACACCATGACTATTTACAGAACGTATTAAATCTGACAGCTGTTATGGATATAAAATATTGCGTCTGAACCACGATGCCACTTCATTCTCGCTAATAATGTATTTTAAATCACTTCGGTAGACCTAAAAAAATAAATAAATATGTGTAAGAGGTTTATTGATCGCTATAAGATGTCAAACAGCAAGCGCTAATCTACAGTAGACTGCTTTAAGTGTCAAAGCATTCACATCAGCTGAGAGCTTTGAAGCATATTCAATACAAATGATCAATGCTAAGGGCCGATAGATAAAACCGTATATGACACGACGAGGCCTGAATAAAACTAATCGACGTTCGGAGCCGAAATCGTTCCATTCGACATTATTCAATGACAATGAAAAAAAGGGACACTACAGATGCCATGCTTTTTAATTTTTTCTTTTTTTTACCCAGAAGTTGGAAAAATGAAAAAAATAAATTAATAAAATAAAAATCAATAAATAAAAATCAATATTGCAACCTTGACATTTGCTTCATTATGTAATGTTTCATGAGACAAGCAACTGTCAGGAGTCATTAAGGGCTCATGTAGGTGCCATATTGTGTTATTTACCCTGTAGTTATAATAAAGAAATCAAGGTAAAATAGACACGGTATTGATGATGATGATGATGATGATGATGATGATGATGATTATGATGATGATGATGATGATGATGATGATGATGTTTGAGAGAACAGAACATATTAATGGCCTTGGGCAAAAAAGCTTGGTGATCATTTGTTCAGTCCAGTAAACACATGTGAAAAGAAAGTCTTGAGTTAAAGTTTTATTTAATGAGCTTTATCGTCATGTTGGATTCTGCAAACCTTTACCATAAGATTGGTATGTGCTATTTGGACATCCTGTTCCATATTTAGCCTATTTGCTGTAATGAGCTCCACTCTTCTGGGAAGATGTTCCACTAGATAGGTAATAAAGTGAGGAGCTTTATAGCAGGATATCTTACACTCTAACTTATATAAAGCAGATCCTCATGGAGCGGACTTTGTTCACATAGGTGTTGACATGCTGGGACAGGTTTTGGTCTCCAAGTTCAAGTGAGGAAAAAACAGAACAGAAGACAATCGTACAGGACCAATTGTATTTTTCACATTTTTGTAAACAAATGTACATTATTTAATGGTTTGTCTTAACAGTCAAAATTCATCATTCAACCCATAATTACATCTGAGTGTAAATCAGTTTGCAATCATTTTTTTCCCCCATGAATATGATGTAACCATGGGAAAAAAAATTATTGCAAACTGATTAAATACTATTAAAAACATTTTCTTAAAAACTGTAAATTTTTTAACAAATGACGCATTTTTACTTGTGATTAAAATTATGGAGGAAGGAAGTTAATTTCAGAAAAAATGTGCTGAGACCGAGAACTTTGGAGAAGACAATGTACAAATAAGAAATATTAGATTTTATATATATTCCTGGGTTTTTCCCGGTTTCACAAACTTCAAGACAAAAAACTCAGACCCATAACATTAGACCAATGAAGTTTCCGAATGGAAACTAAAAACCGCACCTCACCTGTGTTCTGAGCTGCACGCCATCGGGAGAAAAAACTTCCATCGGGTGATTTTTAAACGCACGACGATGCCAAAAGATAAACTCCCTTTAAAATAGTTGTGAAAGGAAGGAGGAAGACAGTGAACAATGACGTTCTTGGTCGGCTACTGTTTAGATACAAGCCGTTGTAGCGCGTTGAGTCTGGGTGAAGGGAGAGCTCGCTAACTCCAGTTACAACAGAAATCATATAAGCACAGACAGGTTTCCAAAACTCGTGCTTTTTTATTTGTTTTGCCAACAGCGTTACGGGTTAGTCAAAGAAACTTAGAAATCAGCATCAGAAAAGAATAATGACATAATCCTCCTCTTGAACGCACACAGTAATACCGGAATAATGCGGCGCCAGGATATTCCCAAAATACCGCTCTGCTCCTAAAGGAAGCGCAACATATTTCACCTGTTACACCCTGTGTAACGTGTCTTTCATTAAAGCCTGTGTAAAGTTCATTAGTGTAGACACCTGCGGCTTATAGACAGGCGCGGCTTATTTAGGTTAAAAATAAAAATCTTTGTAAAATTCAGTGGGTGTGGCTTAAATATTGGTGCGCTTTATAGTCCGGAAATTACTGTAAGTCTTTATATGCACAAACTATTTATTCGAAGCTTATGAACGTGGTATTAAGGCACTACGAACTATAAAATCCCTACAAACAAATTAGTTAGCAAAGTTTTTTTCCCCAAAACGATTATACAAACACAAACATTTACTTTCTAATTAAATCTCTTTACTCTGATTAGACCGAATGTTTGTGAATACTCACCTGTAGGGATTAGCCGCTTTGCTAAACGACTCGTTTGCGGTAAATACGCGGGTATGGATGTGCATTGGGACATTTGGAGGAGATTATGGTTTAAAAGCACCGACTGATAAAACATGCAGATTGCAGTAAGAGGATGTCGGAGATGAGAGATAAAGAGTGGCTTCGTCTCTCACAAGTGGTAGAATCGATTTCAATCCGAACATTGATACACATTAATGTGCAGAATTATCTTTTGTGTAGATAACGGTCAGCAGATGGCCTCTTTGTTAGGAATGCTAATGAAGTGGCTTGTTATCTCTTTTGTGTATAATAACAAAAAAGAGAAACGCTGACGTGCGCTACATAATGATTTGACCTTGTAATTGCTATTCTTTAAGTAAATAAGGAATTGTACTAGATACAATAAAGCATTGATATAAGAAATTAACGTTATGTACGGTAAGTTTCAGGGCTAGGGCTAGGGCTAGGGCTAGGTGAGTGCACGATGTGGAGGTGAAGAACGTCCCGAGGTGAAGCATTATAACAGTGCAAGGCCTCACACCTAGCTGTTTATTATCACCTAATACCATGGCCATGGACTCCCATGATGTTTCTTATCTGAATGTTTTATTCTCCAGTCCATCCAATTCACCATGTGCTTCAATACAAATCATCATATTCGCCATATCATTTCAACCACATGCAAAATTCTAGAAAATAGAAAATATTACTATATATATAGTTACAACTGAAAACAAACACACATGAACTTCCAACCAATCACAAGCCAGTATTCGTATTAACTATGATATAATATATACCTTTATTTGTTCATTTTTCCTGAAGCAGTGATGAGTGATGCTGAAGAAGGTCATGTTGTTAATGCTCGAAGGGTCACAACTGTTTTAGCAGCAAAAAGAGGAGCAACACGATATTAGGCAGGTGGTCATAATATGGCTGATCAGTGTATCGGATATACTGCAGGTCAAACGTCTGTTTTCTGTTTTAGGAAAATAATTAATGATGCATGGAGCAGGGTGACTGTCACTACACCAAAGTTGATTAGTTTCCTATAACAGAATATTCTTTACACTTCAGGAAAGTTTTCTATTAGATTTTGGGGCATGACTTTGTGGATAAGTGTGTAATCAGTTTTAAGAGTATTAGAGATGTTGTGTGAAAAGGCCTGTAAGATGTTCCTAATAGTGTTCAATGAGATTGAGGAGATCAGGGCCTCTGTAGTTCTTTCAGTTCAACCTTAACAAGCATAAAGCACCTTAACATCGTCTACCATGTCTTCACTGGGCTTGATTTGTGCACAAGAACATCAAATTAAATCAAATCGAATTTTATTTGTCACATACACACCCATACAGAATACAACACGCAGTGAGATGCTTTTAACGACTGTCCAATATGTAAAGAGAAATGGAAATAGAATATAAAAAAAAAAATTTAAGTAAAAGTATAAAGAGTATAAAAGTATACTCGTAAAAAAAGTATAAAAATATACTATACTATAAAATATATAAGTAAAAATAAGCAGAAAAGGATTGGTGTGGATACTGAGAGTATTCTAGATTTAAAGTGTCACAAGGAAATCAAGAAAATGTAGACAGAGAGAGAGAGAGAGAGAGAGAGAGAGAGAGAGAGAGAGAGAGAGAGAGAGAGAGAGAGAGAGAGAGAGAGAGAGAGAGAGAGAGATAGCGAGAGAGAGATGTGTTAGATGTTTTCCTGATTTAGATTTATATTTTTAAGGACAGTGTAAAATTATTTCCATGGTGTACAATTGTGTGATTCTGGTTTATGCTTTGGTTGCAACAGCATTCATCAGTCATGTATATTTTGACTTGTAAAGACACTTGACAGGAACAACTCTATCACACACACACACACACACACACACACACACACACACACACACACACACACACACACACACACACACACACACAGACATGACTGCAGATGTATGTATCCGAAGGTGTCTGACCGTGAACAGTCTCAGCTCATTATCACGCCATCAATCACACGTTAACACACTCCCACTGCTTTAGGCTGCATTTTTTGTTTGCATTTGTGTGCAAATGATATATCAGTCCTGCTATCTCTCTCTCTCTCTCTCTCTTTCTCTCTCTCTCTCTCTCTCTCTCTCTCTCTCTCTCTCTCTCTCTCTCTCTCTCTCTCTCTTTCTCTCTCCCACTCTCATATTTCTTTTTCTCCCCCTCTCTGACTCTCGGTCTACACTATTCCCATTATTATTAATTGATCATAGTGTGTGTATGTGTATATATATATATGCATATGTGTGTGTGTGTGTGTGTGTGTGTGTGTGTGTGTGTGTGTGTGTGTGTGTTTGTGTGTGTTTGTGTATGATATCAGGGTATGTTTTTTTTTTTTATGGCGTTTATTCTCATGCTCTGTGCAGCTCCTCGGCCGATTCCCTTCATAAACGGAGACGATCAGCAGACGGCACGTCCATGTGTTCAGCGATGGACAGCAGATCGGCAGTAAATAACTCACGATGAGGAGATTTTTCCTGACAGTTTGAGATGCAACAGCAAGGCAACAATTTCAAGCGTCATTTGAGTACGGTTGTATTTTCCGTCCTTCAGAAACTCACAGGATAATGTAGTATTAAAGATTTGAAATTAGACACAAATCAAATGATTTAAAAAAGTGTGGGAGGAACATTTTTATGTGAAAAACTCAGATTAAAAAGATTGGAGTAAAAATATGCAAAAGCTAGCTATCTGGTTGTTATCTACTCATGACTCGATGAAGGTTTAGGAAACAGATGTAAGCCAAATCACACGAAATGGCCACCAAAGATCTTTCAAATGATCACACTGTTCACATGAAGTACAATTAAAAATGGTATCAACATAAACATTTACATTACAGTAAAAGTACACAAAGATGTATAGTAGAATACATATTAAATCTACAGTACTGAAGAACCTGACTTTGCCAGACATATGAGGTTCTTCCCCAAACTGTTACCACAAACTTAGAGGCACACAATTGTGTAGAACAACTTTGGATGTTGAGGCATGCAATCTTCCCTTTATTTGAACTAGGAAACCCAAACCATGTGTAAGATCTCCAGCTATAAAGCTCCAACCCTATCGAGCGCCTTTGGTATGAATGTGAACAGCCCTACAGGCCTTCTCACCTCACCTACATCAGTACCTGACTTTACTAACACCCTTGTGTCTGAATGAATCTTCACAAATCTCCACATAAACTCTTCTTCTTCTTCTTTTTCTTTCGGCTGCTCCCATTAGGGGTCGCCACAGCGGATCATCCGTCTCCATACCACCCTGTCCTCTATATCTGCCTCTTTTACACCAACTACCTGCATGTCTTCCCTCACCACATCCATGAACCTCCTCCTTGGCCTTCCTCTTTTCCTCCTACCTGGTGGCTCCATCTTCAGCATTTTTCTACCAATATAATTCATGTCCCTTCTCTGCACATGTCCAAACCATCTCAATCTCGCCTCCCTCACCTTGTCACCACAACATCCTACATGTGCTGTCCCTCTAATAAACTCATTTCTAATCTTGTCCATCCTCGTCACTCCCAACGAAAACCTCAACATCTTCAGCTCTGCTACCTCCAGCTCCACCTCCTGTCTTTTACTCAATGCCACTGTCTCTAATCCATACAACATCGCAGGTCTCACCACAGTCCTATAAACTTTCCCTTTCATTCTTGCAGATACTCTTCTATCACAAATCACTCCTGTCACTCTTCTCCACCCACTCCACCCTGCCTGCACTCTTTTCTTTACTTCCCTAACACACTCTCCATTACTTTGCACTGTTGACCCCAGGTACCTGAACTCCTCCACCTTCTTCACCTCTTCACCCTGCAACCGCATCACTCCACTGCCCTCCCTCTCATTCACACACATGTACTCTGTCTTACTCCTACTGACTTTCATTCCCCTTCTCTCCAGCGCATATCTCCACCTCTCCAGGCTCTTCTCAACCTGCTCTCTACTCTCACCACAAATCACAATATCATCTGCAAACATCATAGTCCAGGGAGACTCCTGTCTGACCTCGTCCGTCAACCTGTCCATCACCACTGCAAACAGGAAAGGGCTCAGGGCCGATCCTTGATGTAGTCCAACCTTCACCCTGAACCAGTCTGTCGTACCTACTGCACACTTTACTGCCGTCACACTGTCCTCATACATGTCCTGCACCACCCTCAAATACTTCTCTGACACACCTGACTTCCTCATACAATACCACAACTCCTCTCTCGGCACCCTGTCGTACGCTTTCTCTAAATCCACAAATACACAATGCAGCTCCTTCTGTCCTTCTCTATACTTCTCCATCAACATCCTCAAAGCAAATAAGGCATCTGTGGTGCTCTTCCTCGGCATGAAACCATACTGTTGCTCACAGATGGTCACCTCTTCTCTCAGCCTGGCTTCCACTACTCTTTCCCATAACTTCATGGTGTGACTGATCAACTTAATTCCCCTGTAGTTACTGCAGGTTTGCACATCTCCCTTATGCTTAAAGATCGGTACCAGCACACTCCTTCTCCATTCCTCAGGCATCCTCTCCCCTTCCAGAATCCTGTTAAACAATCTGGTTAAAAACTCCACTGCCATCTCTCCTAAACATCTCCACGCTTCTACCGGTATGTCATCTGGTCCAACCGACTTTCCATTCTTCATCCTCTTAATCGCTGCTCTCACTTCCTCCTTACTAATCCTATCTACATCCTGCTTCACCAACTCCACATCCTCCAACCTTCTCTCTCTCTGATTTTCCTCATTCATCAGCTGCTCAAAATACTCCCTCCATCTTCTCAACACACTCTCCTCACTAGTCAACACATTTCCCTCTCCATCCTTTATTGCTCTAACTTGCAGTACATCCTTCCCAGCTCGGTCCCTCTGCTTGGCCAATCGGTATAAATCCTTTTCTCCTTCCTTAGTGTCCAACCTCTTATACAGTTCCTCATATGCCTTTTCCTTGGCTTTCGCCACATCCCTTTTAACCTGCTGCCGCATCTCCTTGTACTCCTGCCTACTTTTCTCATCACTCTGTCGATCCCACTTCTGTTTTGCCAATCTCTTTCCCCTAATGCTCTCCTGTACTTCCTCATTCCACCACCACGTCTCCTTGTCTTGCTTTCTATTTCCAGATGTCACACCAAGTACTTTTCTAGCTGCCTCCCTCATCACTCCTGCGGTACTGCGGTCCTCCCTCATCACAAATCTCCACATAAACTAGTGGAACATATTACAAAAGATTTGAGCTTATTGTAACAGAAAATAGGCTAAATATGGAAGGGGGATATTCAAAAAGTAGCACTTCTTTACCAATCTCATGGGCAGGTGTCCACAACTTTATTAACACTTTAAATCCAAAATACTTATAAAATTGATTGAAACATATTTTAAAGATTAAACTCACATGTATTTCTATAAGGTTCTGTAAGGAAAAAAAGTCCTCATGATATAAGAAAGAATTGGAGAGGAATCTGACTTCCAATGGAACCATCATCATCTAGACACTGCAGTAAATCCATTATTATTAAGGTTCATTGATGAACACTTGAGTACTAAACTTTGGCATTTCTATTCCTAAGCCACTGGAGCGGAATTGTTTATATGAATTACAGTTCAAAGCCAATCTTGAAGGGTTTTTTATTAAGCGACCCAAATATAAGCCGCACCTGTCTATAAGCCGCAGGTTCCTACACTGAAACTAATGAACTTTACACAGGCTTTAATGAAAGACAGTGTCTGTTACACGGCTTGTATCTAAACAGTAGCCTACCAAGAAAGTCATTGTTCACCGTCTTCCTCCTTCCTTTCACAACTATTTCTCTCGGGAGTTTTTCTTTTAACATCGTTGTGCGTTTAAAAATCACCATCGGTGAAGCTTTTCTCCCGATGCAGTGCAGCTCAGAACACAGGTGAAGTGTGTTTTCATGCCCGGTTGTTTACAGCGTGACGAATGATACGCATTTCCTGTAGACAGTCCGAGTGAGCGGCAGGTCAAACGTCAGAGGAACATCATCCATATTTATGATGTGGTGCGGCCCGATTCAGTGGGAGCGCATCTGATTTAATATAAAGAGTTTTAATGGTTCACTTGAACCCGTTCTGCAATTTCATTAGTCTAATGTTATGGGGTTCAGTTTTTTGGCTTGAAGCTTGTGAAACCGGGAAAAGCCCGGAAAAATCCATATATTAGCCGCTTCGTTGTTTAAGCCATGGGGTTCAAAGTGTGGGAAAAAAGTAGCGGCTTATAGTCCGGAAAATACGATATATATATTTTTAGGTAGTTCATGTGTATCCATCTACAATAGCAGTGAGTGTTTCCAAACGATGAGAGCTCTGTTCAGAATAAGGAAGTAAAAGGCTGACAGAAGTTATACAAGGAACAGAATTTAGTAAATCAGCAGTGTAATTATGTGAATACTGATTAGTGCACTGATGGAGGACCTTTCCAGGGTCCTGTGGCACGTTAAGATGTCTGCTAGTGTTGTCTGAAATAAACAGTAATTTATTCTCATGTAGATGAGACAGAGGTCGTCGAGAACAAACTGTAAAAAAAAAACCAACAACACAGGGTAACTTTTCTGCATTGCACTCGTTCAGGAGTGTGTACGGAGAGACATCTGCTCTCGGCTGATAAGCAGATGGAAAAATAAGATAATTAGGAGAAGCGATAAAGAGAAAAGGAATAAATATCATCAGTGAGTTTAACATAATCATTTAACTGTGGTTAAATCACTTGTTACTGCTGCTGACTTTATGTGTTATTGACAGTTTCTAATCAAATTCATCCTGAATGGACTGAAATATTTGTAATTTATTATTATTTTTATATTATATTATATTATATTATATTATATTATATTATATTATATTATATTATATTATATTATATTATGATGTTTTGTTTATTTAACATTATTAGAAAGAGTCTCCAGTGTAAGTGGTGTTTTTTAAAAGGGTGTCATGGACCATTGTTTTTCTCCCTGATCTAAATCATATACAGAGATGATGTAGTGTGATGAGATTAGATTAGTTGGAATGTATTCTAAAAAGTGTGTGTATATGTGTGATAGAACTATGTGTTGCCACTTATTCTAATAATGAAGCTGTTGGTGTTCGCTCCTGATGCCGTTTTTTTGTTATATTTCTCATTTTAATATTTTCTTCTCCGGCTCATCAAAATTCATATGTTGCCTTGACCTATTTCACAAAATCACTGTTCAGGAGTCATATTCCCTCTTATTTCATGTGTATGGATTTGCTTTGTTCCAATTAGTTTTGCTGTAATATTGTTTATTTCTGCTCGTTATACTAGGACAGGAGGGTTCGATTCCCGGTCAGGGAACCATCCCCAGCCACTCTTAGTGCCGGTCCCAAGCCCGGATAAATTGGGGAGGGTTGCGTTAGGAAGGGCATCCAGCGTAAAACATGTGCCAAATCAAACGTGCGGAGGATCCGCTGTGGCGACCCCTAACGGGAGAAGCCGAAAAGAAAGTTTTTATACTAGGACAGGAGGGGGGTGGAAGAGTGGAGAGAATTATAAGAGCAAATTGGGACGATGTGATGTTTAAAAAGCACATACCGTACTAATGACTAGGTGTCTGCAAATTATTGTCAATATTCTAGATGTACACTATATTTCCAAAACGTATTGGGTCACCTGGTCATGAGTTTGGTATGTGATTTTTTTTCATTTACTCCTAATTCACTCTTATATTTTTCTCCACTCTTCTGGGAAGCTGTTCCATTAGCTTTTTGAGTGTCCTTGTGGACATTTGTGTTCATCAGCCACAATGGTGTTATGAAAGGCAGGTACTGATGTAGGTGAGGAGACCTGGGGTGCAGTCAGCGTTCCAATTTATCCCCAAAGGTGTTCAGTAGGGATGAGATCAGAGCTCTATTGCAGATCACTCAAGATCTTCCTCTCTAAAGAATGTAAATCAGATCTTCAAGGAGCTCACTTTGTGCACAGAGGCATTTTATATATATATATATATATATATATATATATATATATATATATATATATATATATATATATATATATATATATATATATATATTTATATATTTGTGTGTGTGTGTGTGTGTGTGTATGTATCTATCAATCTATCATGAAATGCACACTTCTAGAGACTCCACTTGCAATGCACCGAAAATTCCCAGACGGCTAACAGTAAATACAGAGGTGCAATGAAACTTTCTACACCATGTTAACTTCCTGCGGTGAAGCTGTTTCTTCACGTTGACAAACCAAAATCCCAGATGTGAGTTCCTATCTTTGTTTTTTGTTTTTTTTTCCTTTGAGAAAGAAAGGAAAAAGAACGAGTGCATTATTGTAATGGTCAGCTCCTCTCCTGCCCGACTACAGCACGAATCACATATGGTAGAAATGAAAAGGTCACAGGCTGTTACATGACTACAGGCTGTCTCTCTGTTTCTCTCTTTCACACTCATTTATTCATTCTCTCTGTCTCTCTTTCACACACATTCATTCTCTCTCTCTCTCTCTCTCTCTCTCTCTCTCTCTCTCTCTCTCTCTCTCTCTCTCTCTCTCTCTTTCTCTCACACTCACACTCACACACACACTCACACACACACACACACACACACACACACACACACACACACACACACACACACACTCACACACACACACACACAAGCTGTCTTTTCTCACTTAACCCACCCCATATACCTTATCTCCTACTGACTCACACACACACACAGCAGCCACACTAACACTCTGGCATCATTCCCGTCCTCTTAATAAGTGCTTCGTCCACACACACACACACACACACACAGACACACACACACACACACACACACACACACACACACACACACTCATGTCCATTCCTTTCTCATTATATCTAAGGCTTAAAACGCTGTCATGTGTGACCTTTCGCAAACTTCAACCTCCCTCCCGGCTCGTGGTGGCTAAAATTAATGGACTTATCCTTCTGCCTTACGATGTGCAAAGTCTCCCGGATTAATTAGTGTCTCGCTTCACCTTAAACCGTTGCACCTCCGTCGAGCAGTCGCTAAGAACGTGCCGCTCGAGCTGCTTTTACTTACCGCTGTTCAACAGAGACAATTCAGATCTTCGCAGGACATTTAATGATAGCTGAGTGCTGCTGAGAGAAGAGTGGAAATGTTGTGAAGCTGTAAAGTATTGCACAGGAAGGTGATGAAGAGATGGATGCTTATGCAATAAAGCTAAAATAGAAAATTTATTTAATTCAATTCATTTTCTATTTGTATAGCGCTTTTAACAGTGAAGATGGTCCACTAGATTCTGTGGTGATTTTGTGGAGATTCTTTTAGCCGCCAGGGTCATATTAAAGTCAGGTACTGATGCAGGTGAGATAGCGAGGAGGCCTGGGGTGCAGTCAGCGTTCACATTCTTCAAGTTTATTAGGCTTGAGGTCAGAGCTCTATACAAGGAGATTTTCTACTCTCATGGAAATCATATCACCATGGAGTCCGCTTTAGACACTGAACAGGTTTGAGTATCTTAATTAAAGTAAAGTAACAAAAGACCTCCTGTACATTTATGAAAAAAATGTGAGAAGTTGAGGATCTTGCTCAAGAGCCCAGCAGTGGCAGCGCTGGGATTTAAACTCACAACCTTCCAAAGAGAAGTCCAAACTTTAACCACTGAGCTATTAACTCCCAGTGCATTGAACTAAATTAAAAGATTTTTGTCTATTTTACATTTGTCTAGTTGCTAATTTCGATTTGTCTTCCAGTCTTTCAATAAGCACTAACTGCACCTTCTCATGCCGTCCCTGACATTTCATAATTATAATAACTCAGGATTCGGTCGCTATTGAAGGCAACATGAGGATTCACAGAGGGCATCGAGCTTTGTAATTAAACCATGCCAGTTCTATGCAGAACTCATCTCAACCCCCAATTAAATGTAGAAGCCATTAAAAGTCATGCTTCAAAAATATAATAAAAATAAAATAATGATAAAAACAAAATTAAATTCAAAAGAGTATAAAAAATAAACGAATTGTCTTTGCAAAATGTCATAATAAAGAATAAATAAATACAACCGTTTAACATACAATAATTAAATGACATGCAATTTTCTTGACACACAATTCTTGAATGATTTATTAGTTCCACAAAAAAAAAGGAAAAAGAATATCCACTAGGAAATGCCACAGATATTGATGTATGCTCAACTTGTACTTTTATTGTGACCTTTTCCTCTTTTAACATTTACCACATCCGTTATCCGGAATAACAATTTTTCCCATTAAGGACTTTTTTTATTGAAAAAATAAATATATATATATTTAATAAATAAAAAATAAAAAATAAAATTATATAATCAGCACATTAATTAAGCTACTAATTTAATTACATGAAAAATTTTACAAATTAGGAATTATTGTAGTTTTATTGTATTAATGTGCAGATGAAAAGTTCATGAACCTTTAACTAATCATCCTTAAACAGGTGTTACATGCAAAATTTCACAACGCTCTCGGACTAATGATCGGAGAAGGTCAGTGTGAATCCACTGGTGTGAACAGAGTTGCAGGACAACCTGAAAGCAGCATAAAGAACAACATGGATGTGGAAGCATTAAATGTTATTTCATGTGAACTAGGAGACCCAAACCGTCTCCAGCATGTCAATGTCCCTGTGCACAAAGCCAGCTCCATGAAGATCTGCTTTATATGGGTTGGAGTGGAAGATCTCATGCTATAGAGCTCTGAACCTCAACCCTATTATACACATTTTTTTTAATCGTTAAATTGGGATACATTTTTGAAGTTAATCCTGTAGATGTTGATATTAGTTTTGATGTTCATGACAGAGTTCTTGTTGGTGGTGGTGAAAATGGTGTTGATGCTGATAATGTTGGTGTTAGTGTTGGTGCTGGTTTTAGTGGTTATGTCAATGTTGGTGTTTATTATGATAGTGGTGGTGAAGTTTGTGCTAGTGTTAATATTTACGATGCTGTTGATGCTGGTTTTGATCTTAATAATATTATGTTGTTGATTTTGATATCGGTGTTGATGTTGGTGCTTGTGTTGGTGATTATGATGTGTGCTGGTGTCGATGTTGATTTTGATGCTGTTGTTGGTGTTGACGCTGGTGTTAATAATGTTGGTACTGGTGTTGATGTTTGTGAAATTGCTGGTGATGTTGGTGTTGATGTTTGCACCGGTGGTGGTGATGTTATTAATGTTAGTGTTTATGTTAAGGTTTAGAGTTGGTGATGGTGTTGGTGTTGATGGTAATGCTGATGCTAGAGGTCTGAATACTTTCTTCCCTTTCATTATTTTTTTATCCATCTAATTCTACCAAACACACACTTTTCTGTTCATATTTGTGTGTAAAAAGTGAAAAAAAAAAAATCTATTTTGTTAATCTGTATACAGTATAAAGCAGTTACTGATTCATGGTTTCTTATTTCCTCTCGTCTTGACTTTACTGTAACGTACACTGAACACAAGATCGTATTAAACCAGGACGAGAGAACTGGGAATTTAATTCATATATTACACTGTCAGAAAAAAGGTACAGTATTGGTACAGCTGTGTTTCCCAGAGGTAAAGGTTAATGTGAATTTAGCCCCACAGGTACACCAGGGGTCCTTAAGGTCCAATTATGTAGCAAAACTGAGGTTTAAAGGTACATTGCATCCTGTAGGCTTTCTGAAGACAAGAACAAAAGATGGACCCTTGAGACCACCATTTGGACCATGAAAGGTTCAGTTTAGTACTTACTACTATTTTCGTTTAATAGTGTGTCTGTGTGTGTGCAGAATAAGATTTCTTTGTACTTTTTGATCATCTCATTCCACGATAAGATCCCATTTTTCTGGAAAGATGTTCCACAAAATTTTGGAATGTGCCTGTGGAGATTCATTCAGTCACAAGGGTGTTAGTAAAGTCAAATACTGACTCACATTCATCCCGAAGGAATTTAAAAGGGGTTGAGGTCAGAGATCCATAACAGGAGATTTTCCACTTCAATCCATGTAAAGCAGATCATCATAGAGCTAACAGTTAACTTTGTGTTAACAGTTTGGAGAAAAAAACACATTTGACAGTAAGACCCAGGTGTCCCAATACATTTGACCAAACTGTGTTTACATATATATATATATATATAATTTTAATTGTACAGTTTTTTCTGCGCTGTTTCTTTTTCCATTACATGAATTAACATGGAATATTCATCAGAAAAATATCCCAGAATAACTCACACTGAAAGGTTTTAATTGTGTGTTAGTGTGTGTGTGTGTGTGTGTGTGTGTGTGTGTGTGTGTGTGTGTGTGTGTGTGTGTGTGTGTGTGTGCGTTTACCATCCCAACATGTGAGTGTACATATGTGAATCATCATTATTAGTGAGAACACACTCCAGACTGAGACTCAATCCTACATAAATAATTGGCCTCGGATTCCTGAAATAACTGTCGAGAAGAAATAAACAGTTTGTGTGTAAGGTAAAGAGGGAAAAAAAACACAACATGCAGACAGTGAAAAGACTTCATTAGCGAGAAGTGTCAGTCATGTGACCGCAGTTAAACACCAAACTGCAATTTTGAAATCTGAAATGTTCAAGGACAAAGCAGGGTCCTGGATACGGATATCTATCTTTTTTTTTGTTTGTTTATTTAATATTTTTTGATGTGCACATCATCAGAAAGACTCTTGACATTTGTGTATAAATATATATGGTAAAGAAGGCAAATAAAAGAGCAACATTTTTTGACAAAACACTGTGCTGTTGGGAAAGAAATATCTTAATTGATTCTTTTTTTATTATTTATTTATTTATTTATTTATTTATTTATTTATTTATTTATTTATTTATTTATTTCATGTCCAGATGTTTTTATTCCACTTTTACCACTGGTATTTATTTATTTATTTTTGGTTGGTTTTTGTTGTTGTTTGTTTGCTCATTTATTAATTTATTATTATTTGTATTATTTCATCAATTTCAAAGACAATCAATCAAATATAAGAAAATAAAAATATATGAATAAATAAAATATTAATTTGTTTATTAATTCTGTTATGTTTATTGATCGATTGATTGAAGTTTAACTTAATTCTTCAGAAAACAATGCAAGCATGAGTTTTCGCTTTTCCTGAAAACCAAGTACAGATAATGAAGGTTTTTATATTTACATTCATTAACACTTTATAACCAATCAAAAATCAGGATTTAAATT
>NC_139587.1:2050504-2088004 GCF_946808225.1 Silurus aristotelis | reverse complement strand
ATCCCGGTGTCTCAGTGTGTGGTAAAGGAGAAATATGCAGGATGGATGGAGAGCTTGGCGCTTTGTGACTGAGAATCAATAGGAATGCATTATAAACATGCAGAGGAGAAAAAAAAATATTCATTGCTGATCTATTCCTCCTTTCCTCTCTCTCTCTTTCTTTCTTTCTCTCTCTCTATCCTTCACTCTCTCCTGCTATGACTCACTCTGATCTTCAGGATCGTTCCAAGCAGTCTTTCAGCGCTGGCATTTTTCCACCACTATAAAAGCAAACGGCTTTTCTGCCTACTAGGGTGCATCTCGTTCTCTTTCTTTCTCTGTCTCTTCCTTGCCCTCTTTCTATCGTTCTATCTAATTCTATCTTTGTGTAGGACTGCCGGGGCTTTGTAGCCGCATCAGACATTTTCACCACTGTTTCTGTCTCATAAAACAACCCAAATAGCCCTATAACCAGTCTGCATATGCTGGAGGGATTCATCCATCAGGGAAAAAGAGAGGAAAAAAAAGAGATTAGTAAGTATTAGAGAAGAAGAGAAATGTGTGTGTGTGTGTGTGTGTGTGTGTGTGTGTGTGTGTGTGTGTGTGTGTGTGTGTGTGTGTGTGTGTGTGTGTGTGTGTGTGTGTGTGTGTAAGAGAGAGAGAGAGAAAGGGAGAGAGGAAACCAAGAGAAAGGTCTGAAGCAGAGAGAGGATGAGATTTGATTAGATTAGATAAGAAGAAAGGAAGATAAGAGAAGAGGACAGCGATTAGGAAAAAGAGGAGAATAAAAAAGAGCATGAAGGAAAGAAGGAATGAAGGAGCGGTTGGTGGGAGGTGTAAAAAAAGAGAAAAAGACATAAGAGCAAGAGAAGAGCATAAAGAAATGAGAGGAAGATGGAGGAAATGGATTGAAGGAGAAAAAGAAAAGAAAAAGGACAAAAGGGGAGAAGAAAAATGGAAGAGAATGGAGAGAAAAGAAAATAAGAACAATTGTGTGATGAACTTAGGGGGGAAATGGCAAAAAGTGTGAAGAAGATAAGAGAAGAGAAGAGAAGAGAAGAGAAGAGAAGAGAAGAGAAGAGAAGAGAAGAGAAGAGAAGAGAAGAGAAGAGAAGAGAGGCGAGAAGAAAAGCAAAGAGAAGAGAAGAGAAGAGAAGAGAAGAGAAGAGAAGAGAAGAGAAGAGAAGAGAAGAGAAGAGAAGAGAAGAGAGGAGAAGAGAAGAGAAGAGAAGAGAGGCGAGAAGAAAAGCAAAGAGAAGAGAAGAGAAGAGAAGAGAAGAGAAGAGAAGAGAAGAGAAGAGAAGAGATGAGAAGAGAAGAGAAGAGAAGAGAAGAGAAGAGAAGAGAAGAGAAGAGAAGAGAAGAGAGGAGGAGAGAAAAGAAGAGAGGAGAGGAGGAGAGAAAAGCGGCGAGAAGAAAAGCAAAGTGAAGAGAAGAGAAGAGAAGAGAAGAGAAGAGAAGAGAAGAGAAGAGAAGAGAAGAGAAGAGAGGCGAGAAGAAAAGCAAAGAGAAGAGAAGAGAAGAGAGGAGAAGAGAAGAGATGAGAAGAGAAGAGAAGAGAAGAGAAGAGAAGAGAAGAGAAGAGAAGAGAAGCAAAGAGAAGAGAAGAGAAGAGAAGAGAAGAGAAGAGAAGAGAAGAGAAGAGAAGAGAGGCGAGAAGAAAAGCAAAGAGAAGAGAAGAGAAGAGAAGAGAGGAGAAGAGAAGAGAAGAGAAGAGAAGAGAAGAGAAGAGAAGAGAAGAGAAGAGAAGAGAAGAGAAGAGAAGAGAAGAGAAGAGAAGAGAGGCGAGAAGAAAAGCAAAGAGAAGAGAAGAGAAGAGAAGAGAAGAGAAGAGAGGAGAAGAGAAGAGAAGAGAAGAGAAGAGAAGAGAAGAGAAGAGAAGAGAAGAGAAGAGAAGAGAAGAGGAGAGAAAAGAAGAGAGGAGAGGAGGAGAGAAAAGCGGCGAGAAGAAAAGCAAAGTGAAGAGAAGAGAAGAGAAGAGAAGAGAAGAGAAGAGAAGAGAAGAGAAGAGAAGAGAAGAGAAGAGAAGAGAAGAGAAGCAAAGAGAAGAGAAGAGAAGAGAAGAGAAGAGAAGAGAAGAGAAGAGAAGAGAAGAGAAGAGAAGAGAAGAGAAGGCGATTATCATATATTTCCTCCTCTCTCTCTCTTTCTCTCTCATGCTCTCAGTTATAAAGAGAAAAGTTCTGACATGTATCTATGAAGACACTCTCTGTGCTCATTAAGCATCTCTTTCTCACTTATATGCACACACACTCACTCTAACACTCTCACACACACACACACACACACACACACACACACACACACACACACACACATACACACACACACACACACACACACACACACACACACACACACACACACACACACACACGCGTACATCTTTGCGAGATTTTCAGTCCTCTGGGAAGCTTTAATCAGTCCGGTAATTATCAGGGGGATTGGACTGAAGCCTCAGCAGCTCTGTGTGGAAAAGGTGAATTACTTCTCAGGGTGAAGGAGGAGTGAAGCAAGAGAAGAGAAGAAGAAATCCCTCGTTCATCACACACTTTTCCACATTAGAACATTATAAAAATAAAATAAAAATGGCGTTTGTACCAACAGAGTGCCAAAGTTTTAAAACTGAATCGGTAAGAGATGGAAATTAGGGCCGGCTGAGCTTTATACACCTACACACACTCTCTCCACACCTACACACACTCTTACACACACCTACACACACTCACACACACACACAGTGTTGAGAGAGGCAGGCTGATTGTAATGACATGCCCGCTAAAGTCAGGGCTTTTTGCTCATCCGAGTGGCCTCTTACCATTAAGCCTGGCCCACGGAGGAGAGCAAAGCGCTGATCTGAGTGCTTCAGCTGATAGAAAGTGGTGTGTATGTGTGAACGAAAGAGTGTGTGCGTGTGTGTGTGTATGTGTGTGTGTGTATATGTGCGCATGTGTGGTTCGACGTTTCTCTCTCTCCAGAGAGAAAGCATGCTTCTGTCCAAGGCCATGGGTCTATCGATCGCTTTATAGAGTGCCATCACTCTCTCTTAGATGAGTGCTACCTCACTCCTTCTCTGGCTAGTTGTGGAGCGAGCTCGGGGAGATGCCTACTGATCAGGATGTATGATCACTGTACTCAGTCTCATCACTGTGGCCTTTAAAGAATCCCAGAAGCACCTCAAGATAAAAAATAAAAAAAATGAAAGAAACAGGAGATCTACACTGTATAGACAACAACAGATGGTGGACACCTGAAGAGAAGATGTTTTGAACATCTCATTCTACATGTAGTCTCCCTTTGCTTTTACTTTAAGGACTACTCTTCAATTCCTGAGTGTGTGAGAATGAAGTGGACTTCATTTCAAAAGCGAAGCTTCTGTCCATCAAGAAGTCTTCTCGTTCTTGTTACTTTAATTTGGATTCCTGAAATTCTCTTAAAACAGACTTTAAACAGGAAGGAAGCTGTAAAAGAAAAGCTCTTTCCGACATTTGACATCGCTATGAACTTGACTCTATTTGAACGGCTCGTTCTTGACTGATCGGGTAATGAGAATCTCGGCTGGACGCACAGATGAAGAAAACGCCAAAAATCAAACGTGGGGAGAAAAATATTAAAATCTGTGGCCCTTAAACAATTCTCCGTTTTCTGCCAATAGTAGATTCAGACAGCTTGAAGAAATCTGCAGATTATCAGCCTGGATTTAACCCAAATTGAAAATTGTGGAAATAATAACTAGGAGGTAAAAGCTATGCAGTCTTTGTATTTATCTTAACCATAAAACATATCAGGGTCTTCATGAGATAAATAGAAAGTGTTTAAAGAAGACATCAGTGACATCAGACAATCTGAATTATCACACAAACCTGACATGTCCAATATCCCAGGTTCTATCCTGAGCTTAAATCATTGTTGATTCAGAGTTTTGTATCTTTCCCTAGTACCCATGTGGGAATATATCCAGTGCCCATGTTTTCTACTAAAGTACTTTATATTAACAAAAATATAGCTTTTCTGCTAATAGTCTGCCAATTCAGACAGCATGGAGAAATCTGCAGATTAGCAGGATGAGCTTAATCCGAATGGGAATTGTGGGAATAATCATTATGAGCTAAAAGCTATGTGGTTGAACTACCAGTGTTTGACAGTAATGAAGTAAATGTAATTGTTTACTGTACTTAAGTATCTTTTTCGTGTATCTGTACTTTACTGAAGTTTTACCATTTGGGGATATTTTTTTCTTTAATTTTACTACATTTCAAAGTCAAATCTCTCACTTTTTACTCGACTACATTTTGTGAAATAAGTCGTTACTTTTTATTTATGAGGATAAAAACTCAACTGGTTAAAACACGCAGCGTTGTAACCAATCAGGACGCTCTGTTTTACACGTGTTCTAAACGGTGCCTGGTGCATCTACTGATCATCAACATAGAGTTCAGCATCAGTTTAATATCAAGCAGAACATTTAGAGAGGAATAAATGATGAAGAAACGCCAGACTCGAACTCACCACCACACACGTGGATTTATTCTGGTGTTTTTTTAAAGTAGCTGAAAAGAAGGTTTTGGGTTCATGATCATTGTAATAGAAATAAAACAGTGTTTGAGTCATTAATATAATTCTATTAATAGATCAGTATCCTGAGAGTCACATTCGAATCTTTACACATTAACTGAGTTGATTAATTAAAGAGTCTTGTAATAAAAATGATAACAGGAACATTATAGCCATACTAAATCATCTTTACTAGCTTAACCAGCTACATATGAGGTTCTTCATGCTCTGATCTTTTTTTTCTCTGAGCTAGCCACGACTCCAGGAGCCTCATCCCACTCATTATTGCTCAGTTTTCCCAATACGGATTCTTGGGATATCAGTCAATGTGCATTGACTGATATCCCAGTGCACAAATTGTGTTACATATCAGTACATGACGAACAAAACATTGTTGAAGGTCATACTGTTCTTTGTACAAATGTAAATATCTTTTATAATGATATTAAAGTCGCAGCATGACAATATGCAGGGAAAAATAATAGGAAGAAGTCACATAAGCTAGGGCCATTTGGAAAATGACCTAACATGGGCTTAAGAGAAAAAATTTAGAAGACATCTGTGCATGACACTGTGGATTATCACACAAATCTTACATCTCCAGGATCCCAGTTTCTATTCTAGCATTTTAGTGCCTTGTTAAAAAAAAATGTAAAAAAATCTAAGATTTAATTTAAAGTCATAGCAATACGAGGATAAAGTCATAATATTTTGAGAAAGAAAAAAAAAGTCTTTTTCAAGGTTGATTTCTTTAACATCATCTTCATAGAATCATGAGAAACAACATGTCCCTTTTCGAATGGATGTAACTATCGATATCCTTGGAGTCGACCACTGGTCATAATTTCAGACTGCACAGGAGGCGATTACCTCAATGTCTGTCTGATTTTTATCTTCTGAATAAATTAAGTTCCCTACAGTGCAGTGTCCATTTACTGATTATAACTCAATGCTGAAACACAAAGACAAAGAATTTATTCAATGCAAAATTCTAATCTAAAGTAGGATTTAACCAAATCCAACATTCACTGTATGAAAAACAAAAAAATGTTGATCGCAGTTAATATTTCAAATGTATTCTTGTGATTTCAACATTGCTCTCAAAATATTTCGACTTTATTTTCGTATTGTTTCGACTTCAATCTCGTAATCTTCATTTTAAAGTTTTCCTTAACATGCAACTAAAACACCGTTGTACTCTTCTCAGCTTGTGTCAGCGTTGATCCAAAATATTTTACCTTGACCCAAATGTACATGTGGGTTTCTTCTGGATATAAAAAAGTCCCCAAACTCCCCAAATCTAAATTACAGCTCAAATGTTGAGTCTCTAAAATTTGTCCTGTGATGGACTGGAGACCATCAAATCCAGGTCTATTCATGTCTCATACATCACAATCCAGGGATCGGTTTTCGGATCATTCATGACTCTAAAAAAGGATAAAGTGCTTGCTGAAGATAAATGAATCACCAGACACCAGCTAATTTTTGTATTTTTCTTTGTCAGTAGATAGTCTTCTCTGAAGTTGAGCGCTCGTTTCTCACTCTCTGATAATTGGGAAAAAAGTAGCATTTTACAAGTAGACATTTGGCCAATGCTTTTATCCAAAGTAAGGCTGAATGCAATCCACGTACAAAGCTGTGCATTTTAGAGCTCGCAAATCCAACAGTCGACATCACTGTGCTACCACGGAGTTATACTCAGTCTGCTATAAAAAAAAAAAAAAAAAAAAAAAAAAAACGTTCTTTCCAATTTCTGAAACATCTTTGTAGTTTTCTCTGGACTCCTCAGTCATGCTGTGCTCTTTTCATCACCACATGGAAAAAAGGCTTTGCTTTCTTCAGAACAATATCTCAGTCAGTTTGGTGTGTGTATCTGGGAGGGAAAAGGTGGTCTGCTGAAGCACCATGGCTCAAGACTGACCTTGGATTTAATGCCTGTGACCTTCTTATTCTCGATGATTCCATTACTGACTGGTAGCATTTACGACGCAAACCTTTGACCCTCGACACATCGTTTATTCTCCCCGGCATCGCTGTCTATCATACTTTAGAGCTTCTTTAGAGCAGATCTGCTGTCACAGCCAAAACCTCCCATCCATCATGATAGCCAGGCTGAAGAGGGTTACGTATGTATGTGGTGAGAATCTCGTGCCCGAGAGGTTCAACTGTGCAAGGAATTTTGTACAAATCTGAGAAAAAAAGGCTTTGCAGATCAGAATAAAGATCAGGTGGAATTTTGTTGCATCTTATCCACATCAAGATCTGCGTTCTGAGATGTTTTCGCCTACCTATCAGTTACCTGTCATCTGGAAGCAGTCTGGCAATTGTATCTGACCCCTTATCAATAATAAACTCATCACTGATTGTAGATCATAGTCAGGGTTTTGGTGGATCTGGATGTGGAGTGAGATTACACCCTGGACATATGAGCATCACAAACTGCTAGCAGAGAAAAAAACAACAACAACAACCCTCAGTGCTGAACTTCTCCACCTACATTTTCTCCCGGCAGCTGTAGATTTCTTCTTACATTTACTTTAAGTCTTTTTCTTCTCACTTTAAAGGAGCTTCATCAGGAATCTGTTAAAGATCTCAATCAACTGCACTGGATTGGAATCACTCAGCTCTCCAATCAGATCTTCATTACTTCTTCAGGACTGAGAGCTGCGCTAACCTTTTCCTTCCTTCTTCTTTTTCTCAGGTCCGTGATTGGAGCGGCTCCCACCTCTTTTTCTGGAGTAGGCCATTTGTCTGTGGTTTGCAGCTGAAGAACCGATCTGTGTCTTCACTTCACAGGCTGGGAAATAGCAAGCTCACATTAGAATATTACAATAAAAAGGGTGAAGAAAGAACTTTTGTCCTTTATTATCAAAGGCATTGGTTCTTTTTTCTTCTTTAAATGCCAAATTTGAAAGAAAGCCAGGAAACATCAAAAGGCGTGCTGTCGGGATTTGCATGTAGATGTTAGTGGAATGCTTTCAGAATCATGGTCCAAGTTTGTGTTACAGCGGGAACAATTTAAACACCAGAGAATTCATTAGAGATAGAGGTAACCTGAGGTGGCAATAAAAATGGCTTTGTTTTTTATTTTATTTTTATATAATAAAATATGGGCTTATTATTATTATTATTATTATTATTATTATTATTATTATTATTATTATTATTATTATTATTATTATTATTAATTATTATTTTGTTTTTCATAGATTGGTCAGATATCAGGACACACTACATGATGCAATATAATAATAATAATAATAATAATAATAATAATAATAATAATAATAATAATAATAATAATAATAATAATAATAATAATAATAATATGTCAATGCTCTGGGGTACTAATTGGAAGTTTGGGGTTCAAGCCCCAGTATCACTAAGCTGCCACTATTGGAGCCCATTCCTCTGGGAAGATACTTAAACTAGATTTTGTGGAGAATAATTCGGCCACAAGGGTGGTAAAGTGATAAAGGAGGTAAGAAGGTGAAGAGGTTTCTGGGGTGCAGTCAGCATTCACATTCAACATGTTGAGGAGGGTTGGAACTCTATAGCAGGAGATCTTCCACTCTGTACCATGTAAAGCAGATCTTCATGAAGCTGGCTTTGTGCACAAAGATATTGTCATGCTGGAACAGGTTCGAGTCTCCTAGTAAAAGTAAAGGGGAAATTCAATGCTAGTGCATCCAATGACATATTATACAATTGTCCATGTTCTATTGTCCATATAGTGTTTGTTTACTTTGAACATAATTTATATGGATTGTTGAGACTATATATTGAGCTTCAATATTTAATTACAAGTCTGTTCTTTTCCCAGGCCATTATCCTGCGCTAATGCTGTTAACTTAATGTGAGTCTTGCTATAAAAGATGTTAGTGACGATGATGTGATTTTAATTGATACCGGTTACAGGGGTGAAGGCAGATGAGTTCTCTACGCTTCATCATCCACCCTCATCAATGCCCTCATCAATATGACTAATGCGACATCGATCACCGCAGGAGTTGTTTCAAACAAAATCGCAATTTTTTTTACAACCCAGCACCCTGCCTTGGCAAATTAGTCCCAAGTGCAAATCCTCGAACGATGACACTTTCATTCTCACCATCGTACGCCCATGCTCCATTTAACACCACGGGTCATTAACAGGTACAAATCACCTTGGCAACAGGCTGTCACGGTTACCCGCAGTGCTGACCTCAATGCCATCGACTTGCTCCGATGTCACGCCGAGGCTGGAGTAATTTAATATCCAATCAGATAAGAGGTCTATTCTTATGCAAATGAAGAGGCTGAGGAGGCCTCGGGCCTGAGGGGGGTTTATTTTAGAAAATGTGGTTTTAATTACGAGAGCAAACCTGCACAGACGGCCGTGAGTTATTCAATTTAGAAATTAATTCTGCACATAAAAAAATAAAATAAAATCATAAAATCTAAATAGCCCTGTGGCGCTCCCGCTTAACGCTTTATCCACAAAGTGCAAGAGAACTATATATAAATAATAAAATAATCAAATCTTACAATCTGCCCGGCGAAGAGGCAGAGGGTGAGCATGAAGATATTTGATTGCAGAAATGATGTGGATCTGTTTTGAATAAAAACATAGAACTTCATAAATTCTAACAGTTGCATAAGTGTGCTGGTGTCATCCTGGGAAGCCTTTTGACTGTGTGTGTGTGTGTGTGTGTGTGTGTGTGTGTGTGTGTGTGTGTGTGTGTGTGTGTGTGTGTGTGTGTGTGTGTGTGTTTGGCTTTAAACTCATATTTTCCGCTTAAACATATGTTAACAACTCTCAGGCGATTGAACACGTCTTCTATTTACAGTGCAGTGTGAATAAAGAATTGCAGAAAGATACAGAAGACACTAGGGAGATGGGGATAGACACCCTTCCATTAAAAATAAATTGTGTGTGTGTGTGTGTGTGTGTGTGTGTGTGTGTGTGTGTGTGTGTGTGTGTGTGTGTGTGTGTGTGTGTGTGTGTGTGTGTGTGTGTGTGTTTTGCCACATAGTTGAAGGCAAACAATTGTATATGATGTCTTTGGATGTGCTGGCATGAAATTTTTTCTTCATTTGAGCTAGGAGACCTAAACCTGTTCCAGCATGACCGTGCTCCGGTGCACAGCTCCATGAAGATCTACTTTATATCGTAAAGTATATTCAATTCTTTTGGGAACTTTGGGATGAATGTGAATGTTGACTGCACCCCAGGCCTTCTCATCCCACCTACATTGATACCTGACTTTACTGACACCCTTGTGGTTGAATGAATCTCCACAAATCTCTACAAGCACACTTGGAACATCTTCCCAGAACAGCAAATGTGACATGGAATGGAATGGAATGGAATGGAATGGAATGAAATGGAATGAATATATAAAATGGAGAGAAGACTTTGGTTTAATTATAAATCACTAAAAATTAACTCCAGTGCATTTTATGGAAAGTAATCTTCAGCTTTATTTGGAGTGGATGAAGTAGTAATTGGGTGATGTAGTAACTCAACCTCTGGATGGAGTTCTCTTTAATTAGAGATTCAATTCTCTGTGCAGTTAGGGATGGTTTTACCTCAAAATGCCAAAGATCCATGAAGGTACTGAGCAACATGATATATTTAGACTGGAATTTATATCAACAGTCTGCTACACAAGTTGCATGAACAGTGCTCAATTTCAGCACCTAGCACTGGACAGCGCAACTCAACAATGATGGAATTGTAATGAACATTTGGTGATGAGGACGATTTGGTGATTAGGTCGGTTTTCTTTTGAATCTGGTTTCTCTCAGAGTTCCTTCCTTATGAAGTCTCAGTGAGTTTTTCCTTCACTACGTTTGTTACTGGTTCATTCAAAAGAGATAAGATTATAAGGAATATAATAATATAAATATAATATAAACTTATGGGCACTAAACATATACATCCATATATACAATTTTATAACCTCTTAATCTGTGTAAAGCATCTTCGAGACATTGTTCCTTTTAAAAAGCATTTTACAAATAAATTGAATTAAATCTACCGTAATCATCACACGTCTAATTACAAGTTGATTTGTTTGGATTCTTTTAAAGCCTGTATCAGTAACTGAGACTGTTAGACAGCACTTCTTCGTCACCCAGATGCCACCATCAAGTATCAATTTCCATTATTTTATATTAAATGTTCCACTTCTCTCAACTAAATCAGTGCTTCAACTTCATGCAAAAAATAATTACTGCGCAGCAAAGCAAATTCACAGATGGAAAAAGGAAATGGGGCATGAGCAACACATTTGTTTACACTACAGGAAGAAACCTTTGAGCTACATTGGAGCTTCGGTCTCATGAGCCAATGAAACGCAAGACTGTCTTCTCATTGGTCTGTTAACCGACTGTGTTTTCATAACCCTCTTATCTTGTTCTGATAAATTACAGCTCATTCCCTATTGAACATCAACACTCCTTCATGGAGATCATAGAGAGGCCAAAATTTCTTGGTGTTCACCTGGCGAAGAACTGCAACAACACCTGGTCCTAAAAAAAGTACCGAAGCTTTCGGGTCCTCACATCCAGAGTGTGTGAGTTTCTTTCCAAAAGCTATCAGAATTCTCATCATGGAGGAAATGGACTGACACACACACACACACACACACACACACATACACACACACTCACACACACACACACACACACACACACACACACACACACACACACACACACACACTCTTCAACAGCAAATAATTTTGATTGCAAAAAAATTGCTGTTTTATTCTCGTGCTGCTTGAACCTAATGTCAACATATATAGTATTTATTTTCATTTTTAAACACACAATCAACTTGCAACAACTTTGATGGTGATTTTATTGTACTTTTGATGTTGCGGCTCCCATATTCCTGTTAGCGATACTAGCATGTGTGGCATCTAAATACATACAGGTCATTTCAAATGCAAATCCTTCATGCACACAAAGCAAAACCGACACCAACAACACAATCATTATCCAAGGCTGATACTTAGCAGAATGTGTAATTTCACTCATGTTAACACCAAACCGTGACGTTTTATACAGGATTAAAGTCCTTATCAGATTAAAAGAAGCTTGATTCTATAAAAAAAATAAACACTTGCCCAGTCATCGGCTTAACCAGAGTATCTACATAATCCAACCAGAGTATCTACATAATCACTGTTTTGTTTATTTTACATTTGTTAGCATTTAGAAGAGACAGAACTGCAATAGTTTGTGGAGACCTGAACATAAAATTGGTATGTGCTTCTTTTCGAGCATCTCATTCCACATGTAGACATGCTGTCATAAGAACCTCCACTCTTCTGGGAAGATGTTCCACTTTAATATTTTATATCTTCATTCAGCCAGTTAGTAACGTCAGATACTGAAGTAGTTGAGGTGAGAAGGTCTGGGGTGCAGTCAGCATTCACGTTCATTCATAGCTCAAAAGGGCTGAAGCTCTATAGCAGGAGATCTTCCACTCCAACCCATACACTATATCGCCAATGGTTTGCGGGCACCTGACCTTACCTGCCATACGTCTTTGGTTTGAGTAGCATAACATTTTGTGTTCACTTGAACATGGAAACCAAAACCTGTTCCAGCATGGCAATGGTTCTGTGCACAAAGTGACTTCTTTGATTTACATGGATCGGCGAGGAAGATCTTGTGTGGGCTGCAACAGAGCGCTGATCTCAACCGTACTACACTCCAGGCCTCCTCCCCCTCTCAGCTACATCAGCATCTGACTTTACAAAGATCTTTGTGGCTGATGAACACAATTGTCTATAAGCACACTCCAAAGTTTGGTGGAACATCTTCCCAGAAGAGTGGAGGAAATTATAAGAGCAAATTGGGACTAAATGTGGAATGCCATGCTCAAAAAGCAAATACCGTACTCATTACCAGGTGTCCACAAACTTTTAGCGATGTAGTGTAGCAACATGGAGAAGTCCAAAACAGTTGTGTGTCTCCAACATTTTGCAGGAAAACCACATATGGCAGGAGAAATCAAGTGTCCTAATACTTCTACCCATACAATGTGTCTTTTTAGACAGATTATGCAACTATAATAAGTTCCAGATTGAAATGTAACACAAAACGTAGTTATCTAATAACAAGTTGATGATTTTAGGACCTTCTGCCATTATCTCCCAATAACTCAGCTCCTCAAAATGCCTTGTGGAACCTCAATGTTGAGGATATTTGCTTCAATGACCAATAGCAAACCAGCTTTAACCTTTGTTTGGTCCTTCCACAGCTCTGAAAAGGATAGAAGAGTTTTTCTCCTTAACGTCATCGTTCTTGTGGTCCTCATAGCAGAACTAACATTATTCTTCTACAGTGTTCCCATTTACTGAATGCTACTCTGATATTTAGTGAGCACACTTGAACTTCAACCTTCTGCCGTGCGAGGCTCTTCATGCTGTGTTTTAATGCCACGCTGACACATTTTGTGTGTGTGTGTGTGTGTGTGTGTGTGTGTGTGTGTGTGTGTGTGTGTGTGTGGATGAACCCCAGGGCCAGGCATTTGACACATTAGAAATGTCTCTTATTATGCATTATTTTAACACTGAGTGTAACCTAATGATTATGCAAATGGAGGTTAATTAAAGCACTGCTGTAAAAGGCCTGACTAGGGCTAATTTGCATACGCTGCTTTTTTTTCTACTCAGTGCCTTAAGTGAGGATGTGAGGAAGTGAGTTCTAGTGCTGATGACCACGGAGCAGCAGAACCACCTTTGCTCAAGGAGAAACCTTTCCTCCAGCTGTTTGCTCAGTGTCAGATAGAGTGTGTGTCCAGCAAAAATCTGTGCGCGTGTGTGTGTGTGTGTGTGTGTGTGTGTGTGTGTGTGTGTGTGTGGGGGGGGGGGGGGGGGGTGTCAGGAATCCCCCTCCATTCCCGACCTCACGCTGATCGTTTGATCTGGCCTAATCACTGTGACAACAGCATGAACTTTGATCAAAGTTGCATCGCTTGCTCTCGAGTTGAGCTTCTTGGGCTTTAAAGATTCATACTTTACAAGAACACTCTCCATCTGTGTGTGTGTGTGTGTGTGTGTGTGTGTGTGTGTGTGTGTGTGTGTGGTTTTGCACTGATTTCAGAGAGAAAACAATGCAGGAGAAGAAGAACGTTTTCATTCAGACTAAATCGGCATCTGAATCAAACACATTATATAGACAAAATTTTATGGTCACTCCACCATATGTGCTTCTGTTTGAACGTCCCATTCCACATCCATTCCCCATTTCCTGTTATAAGAACCTTCACTCTTCTGGGAAGATGTTCCACTAGATTTTTTTTTTATCCACAAGGGTGTAAGTAAAATCAGGTACTGATGTAGGTGAGAAGGTGATTGACTTGCTGTATTAAGATGTGCTTTCCATGGGTTGGAAGATCTCTAGTTTTAGAGCTCTGACCCTCAACCCTATTGGATGAATGTGAACACTGAGTGCAGCCCAGGCCTCCTCACCTGTACATCAGTACTTGACTTTACTAACACTGAATGAATCTTCACAAATCTCCACAAAATCTAGAGGAACATCTTGTTTGAAAACGAGGTTATTATAACAGCAAATAGAACTCAAAGTGTTAAAAAAGAAGCAGGTGTCCACAAACCTTTGTCTAAATAGTCATCAAACTACTATAAGTGAAGCAAAATATGTATATACACCGTTCTCACACTTTCACCTCCATTTTGTGTTTGGAAGAAGAAAAAAATTTAGAATTTTTAAAATACATTTGCAGATTCCAGCTTCTTGAAACTCCAGATTCAGAGCACAAGGTCAGCCATGATATAGTGCTCCTGTAGAAGACGAGGTTAGGGGTCATAGTCTAAGAACAAACAGTGGCAGGTTAATAGTTTTGGGATTTGAACCTCTGACCTTCAGTTACTCTCACACACACACTGACTTTGTAGGTTGTACCACAGTAAAATTGAACTGATTATTCAGGATTAAGGAAATAAAAAAAGCAACATGGTGTATTTGATAAGACTCAGAGATTCAGCAGAGAACCGGTGTTTCGTCTGGAGAAATTTGATTCTGTTGATTCTCTGATATTACTGTCACACACACTGCTGTCGAGTCGCAAGGTCGATGTCGTCGCTCGTCTGACGTGTCACGCTGAACAACACAAAGCACAAAGACAACCAGAGGTGTAAAGTAATAAAACACATTCGCCAATTACACACATGATAACAAGATCAGTTGGCACAGAAGCAATTCAAATTAAGTCTGCCAAAATATTTATACAAATAAATAATAAATAAAATATGTGCAAAATATTCTTCCAAAAGTTTAATTTCTTAAATTGTTTTAGCACAAAATAATTTCTGAATTAATACGAAATGTAAATAAAACTGACCAGAATTTCACATGTGAGAAAATCTGGAGCTCACAAATCTCTAAAATATAACACAAATTTTAGAAGCGGTTATTAGTGTTAGTATAAATAATAACTGATTTAAAACTTCCCGGAGTCTCGGATACGAAGCCGAATTCCTCGACCCGAACTCCGTATTAATGGAACTCCGTCTCACATTTTCTGTTACAAAAAGCATCATTTTTTGTGTCCTGAAAGCTTTGATGTTACAAAAGCAAATGATGAAAGCTCACAAAAAGTCTTTAATAAAAAGAGAAGAGAAAAAGAGAAGACGGCATCTGCCGAGTCGCCTCACGCACAGGCTTTAAAACAGAGATTATTTAAAATCACATGATGACGATGGTGTAAATGTGATGCAGGTGAAGGATGAAAGGCGTTTAGTTGCCGAGGATGTAATTGTACGTAAAACGTCACTAATCTAGAAAACAGTACAAACAGGATAATTAACCGAAATTAAATAAAAAAGACGTGGAAGAGTTGAGAGCAAAGACCAGAAAGAAGGAGAGAGAGAGAGAGAGAGAGAGAGAGAGAGAGAGAGAGAGAGAGAGAGAGAGAGAGAGACAGAGACAGAGACAGAGACAGAGACAGAGAGAGATGATGTTTATTCTCTGTGGTTTATATAAAATCATGTAAGAATATATTGAGATAAAAGTGAAAGATAGGGGGCAAGATGAGAGAAAGAAAGAAAGAAAGAAAGAAAGAAAGAAAGAAAGAAAGAAAGAAAGAAAGAAAGAAAGAAAGAAAGAAAGAAAGAAAGAAAGAAAGAAAGAAAGAAAGAAAGAAAGAAAGAAAGAAAGAAAGAAAGAAAGAAAGAAAGAAAGAAAGAAAGACTTATTACAGACTAAAGACATAAAGACATAAGGAGGAGAAAGACAGATATGAAGACAGATATGAAGACAGAGAGAGAGAGAGAGAGAGAGAGAGAGAGAGAGAGAGAGAGAGAGAGAGAGAGAGAGAGAGATGACGTTTATTCTCCGTGGTTTATATAAAATCCTAATGTCATCATCATATGTGTGAAATTCCAGGGTGTAAAGTTCAGACACTGAAACGAGGAACTCGGAATTGTTTGAAGAACACATTAGCATTAATAAAGCTCTAAATCTCAAAGTGTCTGAAATCTTCAATCTGATTGGTCGAAAGGTGTGAATTTATTTTATGGAACAGCTCGGCTCCGTTCCGGCCGCAACATGATTCATATGTTTATATTAATGCACTTGTTCTCGAACGTGTGATGGTTTCCATGGTAACAATCCATTCAGAGCTAATTATAATTTCTGTTTGAGAGTTGAACAAAGAATCATGTAGTGACAGTGTGACGTGGTGAAGTTTGTGATTGGTCATTGTGCAGGTCCACCTTCTACCCCTTCTCCACTGATCCCACCATCATTTACCACTTCTCCACTGATCTCTCCATATTCTACCACCACTCTACTGATCCTACTATCCTCCATCCTCTACCACTGTTCTCTTATTCATCAAAACAAAGTTTGAAGCTAAATTCTGAGGAGATGAATTCAGCAGCAGAGAGATGGTCAGCACTGAAACATGGTTTCTTGATGTTTGTCAGCACACTGTAAATAGGCCGTCATAACTGAATACTGATAAAACACCGGCTGCCTGAGCGGTTTTATCCGTACCACAAAAGCGAGGCTGTGTTGTAAAGTGTGGATCAGACAGTTAATGCATCATTACGCTCAGACCTTCACGTCATTAACAAAATCAATAAAATGCATAACCAAACGAATTAAACAGCAGACTCGCTGAAAAACTAATCGGCATCGGAGAGAGAGAGATGAGAAAACACCAGGTCCTATCACACGCCGTGTCCTGGAGGCTCCCATGTACCGATTCTTCCCTCAGATTCCTACACGTGATAAAAATGACAAGAACAAAGATCCAGATGGCGAACGATATAACGACAAACAGCAGCAGACGGGAAAGCGAGCAGACTCTTTCAACTTTTTCATTTCAGAAATAAATGATGGCAAGTATTTGAGGATGACGGGTGTGAGAGTAAGAGAGGCTTTATGCTGCTTGAAGTGAGGGATAGAGAGAGAGAGAGAGAGAGAGAGAGAGAGAGAGAGAGAGAGAGAGAGAGAGAGAGAGAGAGAGAGAGAATGTTGTTTTAGGTCTTTAAGGTGTGTGTGTGTGTGTGTGTGTGTGTGTGTGTGTGTGTGTGTGTGTGTGTGTGTGTGTGTGTGTGTGTGTGTGTGTGTGTTTGTGTGTGTGTGTTTGTGAGGGTGGAGGGTGCTAACAAAAATTTCACATTAAAAGAGATTAAGGTCCAAATCAGGCCCGGTGTTGCCATGGAGACAAAGATCAAAGGTATTAATTTCTCGAGACTGATTTACTCTCTTTCTGTCAATCTTCATATAATTTTTTTCTGTCTCTTTCTTTTACTCCTTCTTTTATTTTCCAGGCTCGCATGCCTGTGGGATTGTGTGGGTTTACTGTGGGCAGAGCAAACTCCAAGCGGGAGCAATAATTCCACACGGACCCTATGTGTTTTAGCCCATGCGAGCCCCAGCAGTTCTGCCCTTTAAGGGCCCCTATGTAGGAATTTTTTGGACAACCATTTTGCTACTGTGTCATGTTTCATGAATGACATGAGAGAACGAGGCACATGTGGGGCCAAAGTGGGGCCTGGGTGGCCTTGCCCACACGCTGCTCAGAGTTAGATGTTTAATACAAGTCAGGTGATTGGCTGAACCATTTTAGCAGCTTTATTCTCTTCCTCTGAAATCGTTTCCATGGCTGTGTGTTTGGGATCAGTGTCTTGCTGAAATGTCCAGCCTTCTTTCATCCTAATCATCCAGTTAGATGGCAGCAGATTTTTATCAAGAATGTCCTAGGTACATTTTCCCATTGAGCCTTACTTCAATTATATGAAGTGTGACAGTACCCTATGGAGAAAAACAGTCCCACACCATGATGTTCTCACCTCCAAACTTCACTGTTGGTCTGGTGTTTTTGGGGTGATTTCTAGTGCCATTTGTTCTCCAAACATGGTGTCTATTATGGAATCCAAAAAATTCAATTTTGGTCTCATCAAACAAGACATCACTTTCACAGTATTTCACAGGCTTGTCCAAATGTTGTTCAGCAAAGTTTAACAGAGCTTCAGCATGCTTTTTCTTTAGCAGTGGGATCTTGTGTGATGAGCGTGCACACAGGACATGGTGGTTAAATGCATTACTTATAGTTTTAGAAACAATTTAGAAACAATTGTACCTGCTCATTCCAGGTCATTCTGAAGCTCTGCACAAGTGGTCCGTGGCTCCTGAACAGCTCTTCTGATATTATTTTCACTTCTCTGTCAGAAATCTTGTGAGAAGCACCCGGTTATGGCCAATGTGTTATGGTGGACCCGGTTATGGTGAAATGTTCTTTCCACTCTTCGTTAACAGAGAAAATAGTCTTTTGTTGGGATGGCTGAGGTCCAACACAATGTTCCTGGCCCTGGTCCGGCACCGCTTGCTGCAGATGTCCTGCAGGTCAGGGAGCTCGGTGCGGATGGTACCTTCAGCTGACCGCACCACCTTCTGGAGGGTGTGTGTGTGTGTGTGTGTATATAATCAAATACATCAATCTATTCGATCATTCATTTATAGGTGAATCAACAAATTATCCTGGGAATAAAGTGGACATACATCAATAAACTTTCTTTCGGCTTCTCCCATCAGGAGTCGCCACAGCGGATCATCCGCATGTTCAAATTGGCACGTTTTTACGCTGGATGCCCTTCCTAACGCAACCCTTCCCATTTATCCGGGCTTGGGACCAGCACTAAGAGTGGTTGGGGTTGGTTTCCCTGACCGGGGATCGAACCCGGGCTGCAGCGGTGAGAGCGCCGCATCCTAACCACTAGACCACCAGGGGACCTCCCAAACATATATCAATATTGCAGACATTTCTATCTGTATAAAACATTAATTACTGTGATGTTCTAGAATAGTGATGTCACACTGTTGCCACAAAGAAAACTTCAATTTTTATTATGTGAAATGTGAAGGTGGATTATTTGCAAAAATAAGGTTCTTGTTGCACAACCAACTGTTGTTCCAGACATTCTGATGTTTGTGTCTGATGTAGTTCTGTATATAAACTGTTCTAATTTCTCTTCCTTTTGGTTTTGCTCTTATTCCTCCTCTCATTTTTTTTCTTCCTGTTCACTCCATCTCCCTTCCTCTCAAATTCTTTCTCAGGATTGTTTTCAACAAGTCAAATCATTTGACTCGGCGATGTCTCACTACGGTTTTGATTTCAATCAAAAGGAATTGTGATGTTTTGATGAGTTCTGAGTATCAGCCTGAAAATTGTTAGAAGTTTCAGCACTGTAGCTAATAAGATTTTATAAACATACGCAAATATTACTTTGACAAAAAAGTCGCTTACTGAAGACGAATTAATTCATGCTCATGAACGCAGATGTAACAAACGCAGATGTTGGAATATATATTTCCAGTGTATTGATTTTTTTAAGGACAGGAAGAATGACAACCGGCTCACAGAAAACAAGACAAAAAGTCGACACGTTCACGAACAAAACTTCACTATATCCTTCTCTCGCTGCCTCAGACTATTCTATTCATTCTTTACATCTGCGTCTGTCTCATTCTCGCTCAGCAAATTTCTTTAATAGTTCTTCCCGGAAACGTTTCGAACCGCCCTGATATCATTATAGAAGCTTTAACTACTTCATTCTAAATGATCATAAAGAGAAAGCATCTGGAACAGACTGACACACGAGCCTTACTCTAACCGTTATAAAATAATAAATGCATTTCCATTATGCTATAAATGTATAGAAGTGTAGTTACACACACCGAGGCTAATAGAAAACATGTGAGAGCTTTTTTTTTAACGCCTTAATCTTATCAGTGTATATTACAGAAAAGTCCAACAGGAAACTTCTGGGTAAGTTCAGGAATTGTTCTCTTCCTGCTGTAAAGTCAGTATATAGTTATATTCACACACACACACATACACACACACACACACACACACACACACACACACACACACACACACACACAATTTTGGTATGGTCCCCAAACCCATTTTCGGTCCTCACTCGTCCGTTGAGCTCAGCGGTAATGGAGCGGCACTTTATTTTGATAAAGACATCAACTTCAGACGGACTCGAGGCCCGTCAGCACTCATAATTGGGCACGGCTTCCCGCGAAGGCCAGAACAGGACCCTGAGGAGAAAACACAATCACTTTAAGAGTGCCTGCTCACTCATTCTCTCTCTCTCTCTCTCTCTCTCTCTCTCTCTCTCTCTCTCTCTCTCTCTCTCTCTCTCTCTCTCTCTCTCTCTCTCTCTCTCTCTCTCTTCACTCTCTCTCTCTATAGATATAAATATATACTGTATATAATCTCGATCCTTTATCCCAGGTGCGGAGCTGAGGTCCCGAGACTAACCCAACTACCTAATACACGAAAGTATAGGAAATAAAACACTTACACAATCACAACATTTTATAGTGTTCATATATTTAATGATTGATTAATTGATTGATTGATTAATTTAATAACTGGATAGCAAGAAACACACTGAACACAATCCAACACATCTCCTTTCACTGTAGCCACAACTGCACCTCCCGCATACATCATCTCTAGCAGAAGCATCGATATTCATCCTGTGCATTTTTATTTTTTTTTTCTTAATGGAAAGGGTAACATGCTGTCCAGCTTTTCTTGAACACTCCGCCTTGTAAATGTCCTTGTAAGTGTATCTGTGACCAGACAGATTTCTTCAACTCTGTCAGCCATTTTGGAATAAAAGAAACAAACATTAAATCCCCACGAATATTTTTGATCTTGTGCAGTTTTCTACAGATGCGGGTTGCAAACTCTGACTAGTGCGCACTCTGATCATCCATTCAAAGGACGTGAAAATGTTGATGCTATCATGTGTGGTCAGCTTGAAATCTGATTGGTTACAGCAAAAGCTTTAAACAACGTGTGGCAATACACACAGCAATTCAGCAAACCCTGTGTTCTTGCCACTTCTGGAACGTCTACTTTTCGAAGAGTGTCAAACACCTTCTGTGCAAAGGTGTCAAACCGGCAACCTTTGAGCTGCATCTTCCTCTTCGGGAAGAGGGTGAAGTCCCCAGGAGGAAAACCTGGCTAGTAGTGTGTGAGATTGTGTGGATTGTCCCCCGACGATCATCATCCACAAGTTACCAAATGGTTTAGAAATTTCCAGGTGTTGAGCTCGTCCAATGTCTTCCGATCTCTCGTCATCTTTCAGTGATGTTCTTTTGCTCTGGAAGCGCGCTTGCAGCTTGAAACACCCTGAACAACTAGTTGCAGCGTCGCCGTATGTCAAACGTATGTCATGTCACGTTTCTGTGGCAGATTTGCCCAGTTTTATGCAAAATTTCACATTTACTCTTCATTCTAAACTCTTTCTGTCTGTGATGAAATCGCAGATGTGGTAAAGCACGTAGGTTAGAAAAGCACCAGGTTCACCATGTCTCCATGGTCTCCAAACTTTTTGAGACCACCTCATACAAGATGAATCAAATATAAAATGATCCACTTCTCAATAACAAAAGTCGTCTACTGTTTATTTGCTGTTTGTCTTAGGTGACAACATTTATTCTGTGTATCACCTCTGGTCACACGCACTGTAATATTAAACCTCTCATCGTTTTTCTTTCTGAAGCAGGTGGAAGAGTGAACGCTGTGATTTTGAGCATATGGTGTAAAGTCGCCTTCCGAAAATACTCCTTAAGTTTGGGTTAATGAAGTTGACACGATCATTAGCAAGCAATAAATAAATATATTTATGCACCGCTGAGCTATTTGTACATAAATATCCTAAACAACAGATGTTTAGTTTTGATTTTTTCTAGTAATATCACTGCAATATTCTTTTACAGAAACATTCCAGATGTTCAGTGCTCATTAAATGCAGTGGATGTATAAAAAGTGGTCATCAGATTCCACTGTGGAGGATATTTAACGAAAACACAGTAGTTTGGGGAAAAAGTGAAGAGACAACCCTATCATGATGTCAAATTTGTAAAAAAAAAAAAAAGAATGAATAAAAAATTGTCTTATTTAAGAATATTTTAAGATTGAAACAAACAGTGGCTGTCAAAAGTATAGAGACACCTGGCGCTAAACTCAATCTTGGTTGAACTGGATAATTTGAAGGGGAAGCTCAGTGGTTAAAGGGGCCATATGTCAGGTGAAATGTCTTCCGGTAATCTCATCCGGTGAGAGCCGTCTCACCACCAGAGCACCGGCCATCTTCATGGTGTATAAATAGATGCTAGCTCCTTTTATCTCTCTCCAGATTGTCTCTTCGGTTGCATGTTTGTTTTGAGACCTTCCTGCCCTTTTTCCATGTGGAATATTTGTACTTTTGTTTTTAGATCTTTTGTTTTTTTCGTACTCTCTTTTATTTTCCGGATTCGGCCTGTCATTTTGTGTTTTTTTTTTTTTGCCGGTTCTCGGACGTTTGTTTTTGGACAGCTTCCTGTCTCTTCTGCTCTGGGTCATCAGGTTAGAGGTTTAGTTTTGCTTTAATCCTGTTCTCAGTCTCTTAATGCTCCTTTTTAAGTGGGGTTCATACGTTTTCCTACAGTTGGGATTTTTGCTCTGCCTTCTCAATGAAGACTGCCTTTTGAACATAAGCCTTCATTTGGGTCCTTCCACTCACGGCCACTGACAGAACAATCTGGCTAATTATGGACCTCGCAGACACCCAGGAATTGGAGAGTGTAGACTCCCCGAAGCAGATCTGCGTCGCCCATGACCAGCAGCTGCGTGAAATTGGTTCGGCACTTCAAGATTTCCTGCAGCGCGCTGATCAAAACCGCAGTACCTCCGCTGAAGCCACAACGGTCGTCTCACCTGCACCACCAACCATGACGGAACCCGCCTCGACTCCGGTCGTGGTCAGTTCCCTTGAATTTCACCTGATACCACCAGCACGTTTCTCCAGGGAGCCAGGGCACTGCCTCTTCTTCCTCACTCAGTGCAGAGTGATCTTTCAACTTCAACCCTCTTCCATTAACACTGTCTTGTTTAGAAATCTGCCTCCGTTTCCTTCAAGACCTTGGACCTAGACTCCATTCCTTTGGTTTACCACAAACTAGGACTTGCATTCAGCAAGCCCCGAGCTTCCTCCTCACCTCCTAATCGGCAGTATGACTGCGCCATCGACCTCCTACCTGGGTCATCGCCTCCCCCGGGGTGTTTGTACCACCTGTCAGGCCAGGAGCAAAGAGCCATGATGCGGCCTAATTCGCCCTTCCTCCTCCCCTGCCGGTGCAGGGTTTTAAAAAAAAAAAAAAAAAAAAACAGGACATTATGCCCCTGCATCAATTATCATGGACTCGATAGCATTACCATCAAGAACTGCTATTCGATTCCCTTAATGGACACAGCATTCAAACTGCTCCAAGGAGCTTCCATTTTCACAAAACTGGAACATAGAAAGGCCTACCATCTTGTTCTTATCCGGAAAGGGGATAAATTAAAGACTTGCAAGAGTTCAACACCCCATTAGGTCACTACGAATATTTGGTCATACCGTTCGGCCTCACTAATGCACCAGCATTTTTTATTGAGGCTCTCGTTAACAACGTTTTGTGGGATATGTTGAACCAGCACGTTTTTGTATATTTGCACAACAGCTTGTTGATCTCTGGTGACCATGTTTGGTATGGTACTCCAGCGGCTCCTCCAGAATGGCTTCAAAATCAAAGTGGAGAAGTGTGAGTTTCATGTCCCCAAAACCTCCTCCATGGGTTTCAGGAAGCATACAAATAGGTCTAGCCATGATCCAAGCTGTCAAGGAATGGCCCACACTCTTCTCCTTCTTCTTCTGCCATCCTAACCAAGCAGAACGTAACCACCCCATTGGAGAGCAGGGGCTCCTGGCCATTAAGCTTGCCCTGGAAGAATGGCATCACTGGTTAGAGAGGGCTGAGACCCATTTCTTGGTCTGTACAGATCTGGAGTATACCGCCAAATGCCTCAATCCTCGCCAGGCTCGCTGGGGACTCAAGGCAAGTATGAATCTTGCCACTCTGTGTGTGTGTGTGTGTGTGTATGTATATATATATATATATATATATATATATATATATATATATATATATATATATATATATATATATATATATATATATATATATATATATATACACACATTTCATATATAATATATTTTTTTATTAACACGGTTTATTATTATTAACATTTGTCATTATCAACTGTTTACATGTTTCAAACAATTATTTTAATAAATATTTAAATAATATATTGCATTTTATAAAAATACAATTACATAAATCAAATTAATGCAGCATACTTTTTTTTATATCTATGACATTTACTAAACGATTTAATTGCCACAAATTAAATTCATTAAATTAAATGTAATAAATTATAAAATGAAATAGTTTAAATATGTGTGTTTGTGGTTTACATTTAATATAAAATTTTCTAAAGATATGGTACTTTAACAAATGTCTTCAATCCCTCATCATTCACCCCTCAGTATACACAATTATCAGGCTGGACATGAAAATGGAAAAGAATCCATATCGCGGCATAGTTTTGTGCATGCGCAAAACAAAATCTGAGTTTTACAATCTAATACAAATCGTATTTTTGGTACAGAGTGAGTAGCCACAATGACACTGCACTAAATCTATTTTCCTGTTCATACTCCTGGCACTGATGTGAGAAAACAAACAAAAAAAAAACCCAGAGAAATGGAGCCCAAGTCCGAGGCAGAGACAAAACAATCTTACGGTCCGCCACTTAATTCCTTCCTGTTGGAACTTAGATTTTATTTATGTTCCACAATTAACACATGCACCAAACCAAAATACGTGTACAGTTACACCCCTAATATATTTGCAGCTCACGGATAAGTATAATGGCTGAAAATTAATCACATCTGGTGCAATAAGCAAAATGAAAATTAATTTCAAATCTATGCTCAGCACTAACACCTCACCAGCTTGTACATGGCTCTGCTGAATAATGTCCAACATTTGGTTTGGCCATCATGTGTGTGTGTGTGTGTGTGTGTGTGTGTGTGTGTGTGTGTGTGTGTGTGTGTGTCACATAATGCAGTGTGGACCTGGGGTGTGCCATATGGCAAGCAGGAGATTCTGGATGTGAACTGACCTACATGTCTCTTTGAGATATTAGCCTTGTATCCATCTTCTCCTCATCTCACACTGTGTATCTGCTCCATCACAGAGCTTTTCTTCCCAGAGGGAACCTGTGCATGATCCAGGACAATCCTGGTTCTGTATTTTAAAGAAGACACCTATCTCCCTTTGATTTGCTGCATCAACTAAAATCATTCACAGAGTTAAAAAATAAAAAAAAGGGGGGGGAACTAAGGTTTTAACCTAGCATAGAAATAAAAAAACTGCTTGCATGATATTAAAACATTAGCAAAGTTTACAAGAAATTAGCACAGATACACAATGTTAACAAAATTACAGAGACACCTGACTTTTTCAGCCATATTTGTTTCTTCTCCAAACTGTTACCACAAAGTTGGAGGCACACAGTTGTATTGGATGTTTATGGATGCAGGAGCATGACATTGTGTTATGCTTACATGCTAATGTGTGTTAGCATGCTAAGAAATGAACTGCACTGTTCTTGTCATTTGACTAGTGTAGAAAACTATCATTGAACCAATAGAAAATATGGTGTAGCTACTAGAGCTGCTATCTTAACAATGTCAACAAATCTGCAAGCTGATTATACATTGATTTGATATAAATCACACTCCTGCCAAAAGAAAAAAAAAGAGTGTTTTAGTATGCTTATCCTGACAGGAAAGTGTGTGTGAAGTCAGAGTGTATGCGGTCAGTGTGTCCACTTGCTAACCTTTAACCTGGAGAACAGATTTGACCCCATGTTGGGGTTTTAGCCTTTCTCTGTTCAGCAGCTGTTTCATTATGCTGGTCTGGAGTGTTTGCTAATATCACGCTTATGATGCATCTTAGCAAGGACACCATGACTAATATTGAGACAGTAAAACAGGGCTTATGAAGGTAAGCAAAGTCCTGAGGTTGCTAAAATACCCCCTCTTTATTTTAAAACATATAATGTCAGCCATGATAAGGTCCCTCAGGAGCAAAGAGGGTTAAAGACCTTGTTTAAGAGGTCTAATAGGAGCAGCATGAGGCTTGAACCCCCGACCTTCTCAACAGCAACCTAGAGCCTTTGCTTTTTAAACCTCCATTGCTTGCTAATAGATTGCTTTCCATAGCATGCCACCTTCTTCCCCGTCCCAAGCCTCTTTACAAGACCATGGAAACAGGTGAGCTATTGTTCAAGGAGATCTTCACACTTGGTCTTCAAACCTCATATATAAATTTCTTTCTGACAGAGGTGTTTTGCAACCAAATAAATATAAATGCCCTGAAAGCAAACCCTAGTGGTCCATCAGAGAATCAAAAGATGGGCAGCTTCCTTCAACCCGAATCAACATGGCTGAAGAATGCATCTCACATAGCCAGAGTAAACGCACACTGAATGTCCATTCATTACAGTTCCATTATTATTGTGGTGTGCCATCACTGCTGTCCAGTGAGAGGTGCTGAAATGCAGAACTGCGTCAGCAACCACATCTGGGATAGATTATTTTTCAATAAACCACCTGAAAAAACCTTTAATGGTACATCCATGTTTTGTAGGTACATTCTTCCTTCCCTCCTTCCTTCCTTCCTTCCTTCCTACATTCTTTTCCTTCATTCCTCTCTTTCTGAACCGAAAAAATTTCACATTCAGCATTTCTCTCTATCTCTCTCTCTCTCTCTCTCTCTCTCTCTCTCTCTCTCTCTCTCTCTCTCTCTCCTCTCTCTCTCTCTCTCTCTCTCTCTCTCTCTCTCCATGTGTTAACTAATTAAAAAGACATGGTTAAAGTGTTTCTTTATTGACAAAATATTTGTGTCCATCTACGTTATCTTCCTGTCTCTTTCATTACTACTCATGGCTTTCACATCACTAAGATACATTTTGGAAACTAATTTTAGAAGGTCTAAACATATTGTGTGTGTGTGTGTGTGTGTGTGTGTGTGTGTGTGTGTGTGTGTGTGTGTGTGTGTGTGTGTGTGTGATTGTGTGATGCTCTTATCCATATTTACAGCCATGTGCTGGTTTAATCGATATCTCTCACCTCTCCAGACAAACAGAGCTGACGTGTCCAGAGCCGTGATTCTCTCAGCAGCAGCTCTCGAAACTCTCGAAACACTAATGCACTTTCATTTCACTGAGTGCAGCGAGGACGCGAGTATAATTCATCAACACGCCTGAGGAGAACATCACACTGTAACATGAAGAGCTAGTTAGATGGCACACACACACACACACACACACACACACACACACACACACACACACACACACACACACACACACACACTAAGTTAACAAAATAACCTGTCGTTTGTAAAATAAAAGAGAGAGAGAGTAAGAAAGATATATGAGGAAAAGAGAGAGCGAGAGAGAGAGAGAGAGAGAGAGAGAGAGAGAGAGAAGCACTAAATGAAAGCTGACAGTGGATAGTGGATCTTATTTGCCAGTCTGTCAGTGCATATGGTTGAGAAATATTATATGATAAATGTTTCTGTTGCACGAGCAGCTTCATTATGTTGAAGAAATTATGAGAAATGTGTTCACGTGGGCTTCAGGGAATCAGTTCACATCAAAACTCAGCCCATTACGTGGGGATGCATTTTACTGAGACAGACGTTCTGATCATGTCCAAGTTTATTTGGTTTAGAAATAATTTGGAACAAAATGTGTCAGTCTCAATGAAGAAGGTGTGGCCTGTTCAACCACACAGTCCTCTGGACTAAAGAGGAGAGGGACCTTCCAGCTTGTTATCAGTGCTCAGTTCAAAGTTCACATCTCAGATGGTATTGGAGTGCATTAGTACCTAGAGAAGGTGAAGCTTACACGTCTAAAAAGACACCCTCAATGCTAAAAAATATATCCAGGTTTTAGAGCAGCTTATGCTCCCATCCAGGTGAAATTTTTTTCAAGGAAGGCCATGCATATTTCAACAGGACAATGCTAAACCACATACTGCATCTTTTACAACAGCATGACTTCATAGTAGAAGAGCCCAGGTGCTGAACAGGCCTGCCTGCAGTCCAGTCCAGATCGAAAATATTTGACACACGTTAAAACAAAAATACAACAAAGAAGACTAAGGACTGTTGAGCAGTTAGAATTATATATCAGTTATCTGGTTTCTTCAATTCCCAGATGTTTACAGAGTGTTGTTAAAAAAAAGACGTGATGCTAAAAAAGTATTAAACATGGACACACTAACACATTTGTTTAGATGTTAAATTGATTTATTTTTTCTTTAAAATTGTACATTTTCTCAGGTTAAACATGTGATATGTTTTCTATGTACTGTTTTGTATATAATCTGGGTTTATTTAAGATTTGCAAATTATTGAATTCTGTTTTTTTATTTACAAGTTACTCAGCGTCAGCTGTTCTCAATTTACAAGCGATTCCAGTTTAAATCCACGTTTCAATCAGTCAACAACTGTGAGTCCTACTGGAGTTTCTTACTGGAGTCCTACCCGATTTTTTACCAGTTAATTTCAGTTAATTCCTTGACAAAGGTCAGGAAGAATAATTGAAAAAATATATATATATATATATATATATATATATATAAAAAAATACCGTAAAAGTACCGTTCAAGTAGCCTGTGTGCTGTAGGAATTATATCTGAAAAACATTCGCAAATTGTTCAAGTTGCCATGATGTGAAATTAACTTGATATAAAAAGTAGCCAGCAGTCTATTTCTCCCATCCAATTTAGATTTATGATGACGTTATAGACATCTGAAGTATACTTTGGAAATATCCCAGAAACTTTGTTCGGAGCTTCAGAGTTGTCGAACAAAGTCCAGTCATTGGAGTCCAAACTGTAATGTTTGGAAAACAGGTGACAATGTTTTCTTGATTTAATTTATTTACTGTATTTTTTACCAATGTACCCTTGTTGTGTACCTTTGTTTTGCACTTTTCCAGTCATATGTGGTTCTTCCTTAATTTCTGAGGCACACAATTGTATTGGACAGATTTGGAAATACAGTAGCATGAAACTTTCCCTTTACTTGAGCTAGAAAACACAAACAAGTTCCAGCATGACAATACCCCTGAGCACAAAGCCAAATCCATGTTGAGAAATGTAAACACTGACTGCACCCCAGGTCTCTTTACCTACATCAGTACTTTACTAACACCTTTATAGCTGAATGATTGTCCACAAATCTCCACAAAATCCACTGGAACATCTCAAGTGAACAAGTGAAGCTTATTACAACAGCAAATAGGAACTAAATGTGGAATGTTCAAAAAGAAGCACATATGGTTAGGTCTCCACAAACATTCGCTTGTATAATGCATATAGACAACAACAATATATGCTGTTCTGGTAATATTCTGGTGATCAAGAGTAGAGCTTTTTGTGTCTGGGAATATAATTGTTGTCACTGTTTGCAATAATAAATGAGTGAGTTATTTAATTCATCTCTGAACTTAGAGTTGGTTAATTAACTCAATTCAATTATTTTAATAAACCAACGTAATAATATGAACTCAACTGTGTGTGCAAAACAATTTAATTCTGTGATATCCAAAAGCATGGTCGATTTGCTTTGTTAGAATTTGACTACTTTTTTTTGTCTGTGTCTGCTATTTGCAGTGACTTATTTTGAACACTTTACTTTTAAGGAGCTTGTTTGATTAAATTCTCAAAAGCATTAAATTCATGTAATTCATTATATTGCTTGCAATCTGTTGCCACAATTTTACTGAATACGGCGGTATTTTTTTTTTATTTTTTTTTCTTTAGTGCACATGCCTCAAAAGTTGTGGCTTATACAGCATCTCCTGTGTATCTTTGGCTAGGTAAAAGGGGTGTGGCCTATGCACAAAAAGGTGTGGCCTCTGTACAGAATGGGTGATAAACACTTACATTAAATAAATAGTAGCAAATAAAGGCATGAATCACACATGGGTGGGCTATGTTTCAGTAAGAGTGGATTTTCTGCACATAAGAATTATTTTGCTCTATCTCTCTTTTTCACCCCCTTTCTCCCTCTCTCTTTCTCTCTCTCTCCTTCTTTCTTTCTCCCTCAATCTTTTTCTTATCCCTGACTTTAGCACAGCTTTAATATAGATTAGTTTGGAAATTCATTATCCCTCCATTATCTTGCACCAAGAGCCATGCCGTAATGAGTCCCCTGGGAAACAGAGCACGAGAGCAAGCGCTGAGAAAAGAAAGAACTCCTCACAGAGCCTCCGAGAGGAAAAGACGAGAGAGAGAGAGAGAGAGAGAGAGAGAGAGAGAGAGAGAGAGAGAGAGAGAGAGAGAGAAGGAGGGAGAGGAAGAGAGAAAGATGTGAGTGAAAGTATAAGAACAGCAGGAGATGTCACGAAGGCAGAAAACATCTGTCTCTGCCGCTCAAACATGGAGCGGTGCCATTAACATGGATCTGAATTTCCTCCTTAGTCTTTCTCTTCGTTTTCTCTTCCTCCTCCCTCCTTCGTTCTTGCTTTCACTTTATCCATCCATTAGCGTTAGAAGACCTCTGGCAGAGCAAATTTGGCGAATGCCTGTGGTGTAATACCAGCTCCAGAGTGCTAGAAAAATCTTGTGTCTGTGTGTGTGTGTGTGTGTGTGTGTGTGTGTGTGTGTGTGTGTGTGTGTGTGTTCAATGGAATTTATAGAATTTGGCAGATGCTCTTATCCAGAGTGACTTACAATTATCTTATTTATATAAAACAGCAGTTGAGGGTAAAGGGCCTTGCTCAGGGGCCCAACAGTGTTAGCTTTGCATTGGGATTTCCTCTGTGAATTTGGCAGCTTTGTGTTTGCGCCCTCAGCCTGTAGATCACCTGAAGTGCCAAATATCGGCCTGTGATCTTCATGATGTGAAGACAATTATCTGTTTCTGCATTTTTTAAAAGAACTCTGCCCTATTATCTCGTGACACGAAAGTGATCAGCCCATACACCTCATTCAAGCTTTCTGCAAAACAAGAAGAACATCACATCATACACGTTAACAACAAGAACACGAAAAGAACTTCAGGTTTTTCAAAATCAGCAATTTCATTATACAGATATCAAAATATTGTATTTTCATTTTAAACCAATAGGTAACATGTCACAAGTCCTAAATCCTGACATTCACCTTAAAACAATGTTATAGTAATGAAATTATGCCAAATGATGGCAGATGATAACTGATGGGGGAGGTGGTAGCTTAGTCAACCTTGGATCTGAAGATCAAAGTTCAAATTCCAGCACCACCAAACTGCAACGTATGGGCCCCTGAGCAAGGCCCTTACCCCAAAGCTGCTCAGTTGTATGAATGAAATAAAAATGGTTGCAGCTCAGTGGTCAAGGCAGCGGTGTCCACTCTTTTTCATCAGGGGCCGGTGTTGGTGCAGGTTTTCATTCCAACCATTCAAGCGCCACATGTTGTTGATTGTTTTGATTTGTATTTGTTTTGTTGTTTGTTCATTGTAAAATTTTATTTAGTTTTTTTTTTTGTTTTCTGTTAATTTTAATATTGTTGTTTTTGTTTGTTTGTTTTGTGTGTTTTTGTTGTTGTTGGTGGTGTTCCTGGTGTATTTTTGTAGTTTGTTTATTTTTTGTTGTTTATTTTGTTTAGTTGGTGGTTTGTTTTAGTTATTCTAATGTAGTTATTTTGTTTTATATTTTTTTGTTTGTTTTCCATATCAATATTTTTTTTAGTTTGTTCTCTATTTTTGTTTGTATTGTTCCTATTATTTGTTTTATGTTTTTTTATGTTGTTTTTTGTTGTTTTTTTTCTGCTGTTGTTTGTTTTGATTTCTGCTGTTGTTTGTTGTTTGTTTGGTGTTGTACAGCCACATGCACAGGTGTTACACACACACACACACACACACACACACACACACACACACACACACACACACACACACACACACACACAGCACATTTTATACAGTACAGGTCTGTACCAACTGTGTGTCTGTCTGAGCAGGTAATTAAGACTTCTGCCCACGTACTCGGTGCTCATGAATTGCTCTGATCTTCTAAGCTTGTTGGCATCAGGAATGGTCATATACTGTAAAATGAGCAGATACATTTCCATAAATATAGGCACCTCTGAAAAAGAATTGGCCCCGAAAAATCCACTATTCGAACGTTTTATTGGTTACTGTAACACAAAAATATGTGGAACATCAAACAATGTAAGAAAAGAAAAAACAGTCCATGTCATGCAGTTATGGGGATAAAAAGTAGCAGTGGTGATGAAGTGATAAAGTGTTGTCTATTTTCTCACCTTTTTCTAGATCCAGCTCATTTTCTTAATGATAACAGAACAAAGCCATTGTATTATCTATTTCTTCTTCTTGTTTTGACTCATACCCATTAAGTTATCATTTCAAAGCAATCATTAATTTGTTCTGAGACATTATTCTAACACCTTCTGACCAATCTAAATTAAGCCTTCAAAAGATCTGTGGTATAAATGACCATGCTGAATCATGTGAAAGGTATTAACTCTGCTAACTGAAGTAAACTTCACCAACCACAAATGTCTCCAGAGATATATATCTCTCTATCGTCTGACCCAGAAGCTCTAAATGAGGAAGCACTTGAATCCTGACAGCCCTGGTTCACACACTGTACTCTTCCTTCTGCCTTCTGTCGCTCCCCATTTTTATCATGCCTCCTTTAAACAGTCCTTTCTATTATCTGCCTGGCACTCGCTTAACTGTTCGTTTGACAGCCCGCGTCTGCGAGGCTGAATTAGCATAACCTCTGTCTCTCTGGGTGATCTTTGGCTTTCGCGGGCTCCATTTTCATATTTGGTGAAAAGACGTTCCGCTCGGCGGACTGAAACCTCACCTCGCTAAATTAGCAGCAGACAGGCGCGAGATGTCGGACGAGCAGCCCGACGAGGGTCATGCTATGAAACTTTGAATTCCTAATCAGTCCGCGTACAATTAGAGCAGATCGTGACGGAGATCGGTTTGGCGCTCGGCATCAGGGGAAGACGGGGAACAGATAAAGCTGTGAGCTTCTCTCTAACGATGTGCATTACAATACAGCGCTCAGAGCAGCCACGCTGATGAGGCCTGCTGCTGGAGACATCCAGATCTTACGCATCATTCAGAACAATTCTAATCAGCACAGAGAGAAGGATCTCAGACCAATGAAGTTGGAGGGAGACGTTCTGACCACTGACTGTAGATATTCTTAATACATCAATTTAGTTTTTTTCCTTAAGAATGGCATAATGGAATGAGTTGCATTTCCACCCATATGTGGTTCTTCCTGAAAATGCTTCTGAAGAAGTCTTTCTATGTGCTTGAATGAAATTTTACATTTAATTGAACCAGACCCAAACCTGTTTCAGCATGACAATGTCCTTGTAAATGAAGCCAGTTCCATGAAGACATGCTTTCCATGGCTTGGACAGAAAGATCTCCAGCTATAGCTCTCCAACCCTTTGCACATGAATGAATGTGGACACTGACTGCACCCCAGGATTTCTTTCCTAACACCCTTGTGATTAAATAAATCTCCACAAAATCTTCTACAAAATCTAGTGGAACATTTTTTCCCAGAAAAGTGGAGCTTATTATAACAGCGAATTGGGACTTAATGTGGAATGGGATGTTAAAAATAATAAGTACATACTTATTTTGGTCAGGTGTCCACAAACAGCTCTTCCCCTGCTGCCATAGGAAATATTTTTTTTTTCTATAATGGCTAAGGACCACAGGTTGCATTTCAGCACTTTTTACTGAACAGCGCACCTCAACAGGAGTAGTAATGAATGGATATTCGGTGTTGAGGATGAGGATGGGTTCCCTTTTGAGTCAGGTTCCGCTCAAGGTTTCTTCCCCAATGCCATCTCAGGGAGGTTTTCCTGTTTTTTTTTTTTTTTTTCAGGTGGCAGATTTTCCCAGTTATATGCAGAATTTTATGTTCACTGTTTGTTCTAACTTGCTGTCCATGATGAAATCGCAGACATGGTAACGCACATGGTCAGAATAGCACCAGTTTGCTCTGTTAGTCTCAAAACATTTTTATACCACCTTATAAAACAAATCAATGTTTGGACCAGTCAAAATCCAGATTTTGACATTGCTGAGGTTTAAAACTTGTTCGATATCTCTTAATCAATCTGCGAATCGTAGTGTATGAATTTGAATTTTTTTTTTTTTGCTCAACAATGTGAAGAATTTTTTAATCCATGGTCAATTTTTAGACTGACTCTGCTAGCTGTATGCAAGCCATGTGAATTCTAAGAGATAAGAAAAGATGAGAGCATCTCAATAAGTGCCAATTCTAAGGTAATATTTGGAGTGCATTATGTGCCTGTACATTTGTTGCCTTAATTTCAGATTTATGGACCAAAGTTAGTGAAATCAACACTACCTAAAAGGCTGGAGTTTGTGAGAGCACCATTAAAGGCCACTAATTAGCAGAGAAAAAAATGGCACTTGGAATTTACTTCATGTTTACTGGCAATCTGTTAACAATGACATTTAAAATAGCAGGCATGAACAAGCTCATTTGCATACCGAATTGCACCTTTACCCGACTTCACCGCTAAGCAGATTTGGGTTATGGAGACAGAAATCATGTTTAGTGCCAGCCGAAAGGAAAATTCAATCCAGGAGAATCAGGTTTAGTGAGCTGGGTGACAAAGCGGCAGATTTGTAGCGTAAAGGTCTTTTCGAAGGCTGCAGGCAAGAAAGATGAAAACACACATACACACAGAGAAAAAAAATACGTCTCCTTGGAAAGAAAATGAACTTGGATTCAAGGTTAGTTAACTTATCAATGAAAGTATTCGGCACAAAGGACGGCTTAAAGAAAGCCTAACGTTTTTGATATCGAGATGAAGTCTGGCTTGTAGGTGTCTGTTGACCAATGAGGTCTAGCGAAGGTGAAAAAAGACACTTAAAATTCGTCATTTTGTACGTGAAAAAAGAAATAAATAAACTTCAAAACAAGTCTTGAAGCGAGGACTTGTATAAGACGAAAGAGTTCCGTGGCGTGGCGTGTCCCAATCCGCTGAGTTCATTACAGCTTATTACGAAGGATGTGAAGGCTGCCAAAATTCCTACGAGCTACCCAGGGCAAGAAATTATATATAATAACAGTGGACCATCAACACTGCTTTAATGATTTGTTTCAGATTTCCAGTCCTGATTTAATCACATTAATTTCAAAAACAAATTGTTTACTAAAGTGGGTAAAAAACACACAGAGTTCCGGCTCGTCCTGACATCATGGTGTCATGAGTAAAGCAATTACAAATTATACAATAATATTCACAAAATCTGGGTGTGTTCTGACCTGAACCACATTTAAATTCATTTACATTTTATGGCCATTATAGAAATATGTAATTCAACAAATTAAATCCGGATTTAACTAGTATGAAGCTTATCACGTACACTTTGCGACATCTGCATCCAGTGTTACAACAACCAACTCATTTAGTTATATCTCATATAGCGTCATATACCTATAACACAATTTCTTAATATCTCATAATTTATTGGACAAAATAATATGTGAACGAATAGAATGGACTGATTAAAGCATTCATCCTATCATGTACCTATCCTTTCATCCATCCATCCATCCATCCATCCATCCATCCATCCATCCATCCATCCATCCATCCATCTATTCATCCATCCATCTATTCATCCATCTATCCATTCATCCAATTAACCACCCAAATGGTTAAAGGATGCTCTTCATCCGGTTCATTCCTTCGTTCATCATCCATCCATTCATTATTGCAATTTTTTATTAATTTATCATGCATCAATATATCCATCTATTCATTAATCTATCCATCAATCAATTCATCCACCCATCAATTTATTCATTTATTATTCATCCATTCAAGCATTAATTTCTTCAATCATTATTCATCCATTACTCCATGCATTTATTCATCCATCCATCCATCCATCCATCCATCCATCCATCCATCCATCCATCCATCCATCCATCCATCCATCCATCAAGCCATTCATTCAGTCACCCAGCCAATCCTCTAAGCATTTAATTCTTCCATTCATATATTTATCTATCATTTATCCATCTATCCATTCATTCTTACATCTATTTTTTATTTTTAATTTATTTATTTATTTTTCTGCACAGAGTTGCAGGAGTCCTGAATCCTATTTGAGGAACTCAGGGTTTGAAGGCAGGAGACCCCCATGGTTGTGGCAGAAACCCATCGCAGGTACATGTTACTATAGCAACTGTAAACCTATTAGACCAATCAAAATAATATGAGCCTGTAAATTGCGTCTGAACGACAGCCAGATTTATGGGTTTCGATTTAAAGGAAATCAGTGTCTCACGTTTACACCCATCGCTTATTAACAAGCTCGGCATGTACGGAGTCTGCGTGGAAAGCCGGAGTTATTTGCGGAAAGCTGAAATGAATGGAAGAAAGAGTCATTACAGCTGTGCGGTAATTAGATGTGGAGCTGGAGCTTGTGGGAGAAACACACCTGAGCCAGAATGAGATGTAATGACCTTTATTAGAATCACGGAGTCTCTAATGAAGGCGCTTGTTAAATTAAAGCCTCCCTGTTGTTAATAGAGCTGTTCTCCGAGCCGTTCATTTGTGCCAGTCTCCTCCTGGGCCACCTGAAGGTTAATCATCTATATGTTTAATGGCTGGACCTGCAGTTTGTATGTTCATCTTACATTTCTCATGAGTTTGGAGTGTTAATGTCACTGACTCGCTGCTTTATTCGTCCTATTACAGATGATGAAATTCAGCCGGAGTTGGAACGACGGTGTGATCACGTGTGAGTAAACAAGTCGTGTGTAAACAAGCATCATTACAGGGAATTTTTCATGAGATGAAATCCAGTGTGAAAACATGACGTGTTAATGGAAATTATTCACGTTAACATCATGAGGGGGAGGACATCAGGACGTTAGAAGGATCTCAGAGAGAAGAGAAGAGAAGGGAAGGGAAGAGAAGAGAAGAGAAGAGAAGAGAAGAGAAGAGAAGAGAAGAGAAGAGAAGAGAAGAGAAGAGAAGAGAAGAAGAGAGTGGAAGGAAAGAAGAATGAACATAAAAAATAAAGAAAAAAGCCTTTTTAGATGAACCAAGTTAAAATATTTTGTCCTACTGAGAATTTCTTCCTGAGAAGAGGGTTCCTCACAGGTTCTTCAGCTAAAATGGAACACCTAATTATAGGGTTCTACATGGAGACATAAGTGAAGCCAGAAGTAGTGACGTTTTGGATGCACCAAGCTACTACACTATTCTGCTTTATTATTGGAGACCTTCTCCACAGAGGACAGTTTCTGCATGGGTTCTTCAGTAAGAACGTAGTAGTTTGAGACAAGTTTTAGCGTTACAAGCTCCAGCTTGGAATTGAGATGGAGACGTTGGAAAGAAAACTTTAACAGGATTTATTTACTCTGAGGAGTATTTTGTCTCATGAACACTTGGCTTTTAACTTTAACCCGAGCACATGAGTGTTCCTCCT
>NC_139587.1:2040504-2048004 GCF_946808225.1 Silurus aristotelis | reverse complement strand
AAAAGAAGCAATCTTATGGTCAGATGTCCACAAACTTTTGCCCATAAAGTGTGCATAAAATGTGCAAAATCTTGCAGATGTAGATTCTTTAGTCGTCCTGTGACATTTAGTGAAGTTAATAATCGTAGCAAAGACATTACATCTACATTTGTTAACCCTCCCCCAGATCCCAAAGGACACAACCTTGACCTTGACCTTGTCTATCGCTGAAAAGGCTCACGGAGGCTTCGTTTCAGGCTCCTGCCATGGACTCTGAGGAAAGAAAAAAACGGTAGTGTCCACAGCACCGGAGGCTTCTCAGCACGTATCACACACTCACAAAAACGCAGAAGCTTCTCGGCAGCTCGTACGCATCGATTCCTGCGTCTCGTCTCGTCTCGTCTCATATCGTCTCGGCTCGTCGTCGAGGAAAAAAGACAAAGAAAATGTTGATCAATGAAAATGAAAGATAAATCTAAATGCAAATGGCTCCGGTTCCTCGGGCTGTGTTTTGTTTTCTGCGAAGTCGGCGCTGATTTGTCCGCTGCTTCAATTTCTGTTTGCTTCCTCCCATCATGGAGATTAATAAATGAGAGGGAAACACACACACACACACACACACACACACACACACACACACTCAGGTAGCTGGAGGAAACTCTAAGAAGACTTTGAGTTGGAGGCTAAAAGTTGACCTCGTCTGGTTTTGTGTGAGTTTTCAAGGGGGTATGATAGACAGTCTGGCAGCAGATATATATATATATATATATATAGTGTGTGTGTGTGTGTGTGTGTGTGTGTGTGTGTGTGTGTGTGTGTGTGTGTGTGTGTGTGTGTGTGTGTATACGTGTGTACGTGTGTATGTAAGTAAAAGGGCCCAGTGCTACAGTTTCAGTTGTATGTCCTTTGGGAACAGATTGGAGGGAACGGATTAATAGAGATGAAGATGTTACTCTGACACTTCACACCTCCATCATCATCATCATCATCATCATCATCATCATCACATCATCATCCTCCTTATCATCATCATCATCATCATCATCATCATCATCACCATCATCATCGTAATTATCACCCCCATCCTCATCCTCATATTCATCATCATCATCATCCTCATTATCATCACCACCATCATCATCATCATCATTATTATCATTATCAACATTACTAAAGAGAGAAGAGAAGAGAAGAGAAGAGAAGAGAAGAGAAGAGAAGAGAAGAGAAGAGAAGAGAAGGATATATTTATGATATGATATGATTACATCACACACACACACACACACACACACACACACACACACACACACACACACACACACACATAGTGCGGTGATCGTTTGTGGTTCATGGGTAAAGTTCTCGCTGGCAGCAGGTTGGAGGAGCTGCTGAGTCTCACAGACTTCACTATACATTTCCTTTCATCCTTTCTTTCTCTCCATTTCTTTCTGTCCATCTCTCCATCCTTCCCTCTCACACCTTCACTCTCTATATCTCGCTCTTCTCTACAAATTCTCATCTCTCTTTCCATTTCTCCCTGTATCTCATTCTCTCACTCCTTCTCCCCTTATTTCTCTCAATATCTCTCCCCTTTTCTCTCCAAATCTATCAGTTTCTCCATCACTCTCATCATCAATTCTCACCCTCTCTCCACTATTTCCCTCTCTCTCCAATTCTCTCATTTTTCTCTTTCTCAACCTTTTTCTCCCTCCCTCTTTCTCCACTTTTCACGTCCTCTTCCCTGTCTGTCTACTTCCCTCCGTCTCTCCCTCTATCTCTCACTCTCTCTCTTTTCCTCTCTCCCTTCATCTTTTTCTTGCTTATTTTCTCTCTATTTCTCTACCCCCTCTCTTTCTTTATATCTGTCTCTCCCTTCATCTACCCCTCTCTCCTTCTCTTTCTCCCTTTCCTGTCCCTTCTTTCTTTCTTTCTTTCTTTCTTTCTTTCTTTCTTTCTTTCTTTCTTTCTTTCTTTCTTTCTTTCTTTCTTTCTTTCTCTCTCTCTCTCTCTCTCTCTCTCTCTCTCTCTCTCTCTCTCTCTCGCTCTCTCTCTCCCTCCCTCCCTCCCTCCTTCTCTCTTTTGCTTTTACTTGTTTCTGAAAAGTCTCTAAGCTGTGAAATAATTCTGCTTCTCTCTGAGAGTGTTTATGTGTCTGTACGGACGTTTAAATCCCCGAACACGCCTCTAATTATTGTATGGCTTTGGAGTTTGATGTTTGTGCTTTGAATATGAGGTTAGTGAGGCCCTTTGCCACGCGAGCACTGGGAGTAAACACTCGTCGCTGAGAGAGAGGAGGATGAATTTGTCAGACGTTTTTCTTCTTCTCTCTCTCTCTCTCTCTCTCTCTCTCTCTCTCTCTCTCTCTCTCTCTCTCTCTCTCTCTCTCTCTCTCTCTCTTTCCTTCATGCCTTATCGCTTCCTTAGCCTTCCTTTTTTCCTGCTTAAATCTCCTCAAATCCCTCGCTAGCTAGCGGCTAAAGCTACGCGGTATTCAGAAAGAAGTCTCCTAGCAACAGAACATCTCTCTCTCTCTCTCTCTCTCTCTCTCTCTCTCTCTCTCTATCTCTCCCTCTCTTTTTTCTCTAGCTCTTGCTCTTTTCAGTCTGAAAGGGACTTTTGGGGCCTGAGTGAAGACAATAATAATGATGAATCCTGGTTCTGGGTTTGAGACACCGATTTACCTCTGTTTTGTTAGAATGGTTTCTCCAAAGATGAGAACTTAAAACTTTTGAACAAATTAAAGGAGATCCATGAGAGTGCTGTGCATTCTGGATTTGCAAGTGTTTTGCAGAGGGGAGGATCCGGGACTGTGTGTGCCAGTGGTCATGGGATTAAGCCGAGCATTACAAATGCTCCTGGAGAACCTCCGATGGTAAATTCTGGGGGAACTTTGTGGAGAAGGCTGGCGTATCAGGTTTCCTCCCTTGTCATCTTGACGGCGAGCAGGCTGGGTAAAGTGCACGGCTGGATTCCTTCCCGATTCCAAAACCAGGCTGTTCTCAGAGCCTCCATGATTCTCCTGACCCTTACGTTCTTACTCACAAGGGTGTAACAACAACAGATCGGACTGCTGCTTTCACACAAACGCCTCCTCCGCAGTTCAAAAGTCAATTCTTGTGGAGACTTTTTTTTGTCCAGCCTTCAACATGTCACAGCATCTGGAGGTGTTTACGTCTGTTTCAGTGCTGTAATTCATCTCTGGGATTAAGGTTTGTTCGAGCCTATCAGTTCTGTGAAAAGGGAAATGAAGAAATATGGAATATTTTTCTCATCCGAACGCAAGATTTGCTCCATTAACCAGTTTGTGACATTAGAGAAGAAACGGTGGGTGTTTCCTGTCTGGGTTGTTGTTTAGAATGTCAGCACCAGATATCAGACTGTGTTTCTTCCAGTGGTGGATGAAATACACAAACCATGTAGTTGAGTTAAAGTAGAGATAGTACAAGTACAAAACTATTTACCTGCAAATGTACTTAAGTTTCCAAAGTAGTGATTTATTATAACTATAATGTTCCTATTATCATTTTTATTACAAGACTCTTTACTTAATCACCTCAGTTTATGTGTAAAGATTCGAATGTGACTCTCAGCACACTGATCTATTAATAAAATGATATTAATGACTCAAACACTGATTGATTTCTATTACAATTATCATTAATCCAAAACTACTACTGTAAAAAAATCATGTAAATAAGGTCACGTGTGTTGTGTCTGAAGTTTCTTCATCATTTGTTCCTCTCTAAATGTTCTGCTTGATGTTGAACTGATGCTGAACTGTATGTTGGTGATCAGTAGATGCACCAAGCGCCGATCAGAACACGTGTAAAACAGAGTGTGCCCTCGATCCTGATTGGTGACTCGCTGCGTGTTTCACCAGTTACGTTTTTATCTTTTTGGATTTTGCCAAATGTAGTTGAGTAAAAAGTGAGAGATTTGACTGAAATGTAGTGAATTTACAGTAACCTGGAAAAGTACAGACACCTGGAAAAGCTACTTAAGTTCAGTAACCAGTTACATTTACTTAATTACTATCCAACACTGCATTTCTTGAGAGATTCAGAAGACTTTCATATCTATTTTTCCTATTTTTCTATCCTTCTACTCAGCAACTATTTGCTGAGTTGCTTCGTTAGTTTTTTGGGTTGCTTTTTGTTCATTAAAGTAATTAAACAAATAAAAAGCCGCCAAAGGAAATTGGCTGAGCAGCGTGCAGGGCTGAGATTGGACTCATAAAACTCTATTCTTTGGCTCAGATTGGGTTAAAAAGACTTGAGCCCAGAACACACACCAGTTTGAGAGACTTGCAGGTGATTCTATTGATATCACCCTCACTACAGTCCAGAAAACACAGAAAACAGCACAAACACGTAACAACCGTGTTGATGGAACAGACAATCGGACCAAGATAAAAAAAAAACTAATAACTTTCCTCAACGAAAAACATCGTAGTACACATTGTAGAACTATCTACACGGAGGAGTAAAACGTGATGTTTGATGGACTTCTAAGTAGAATGCACTTAGTCCGAATTACAAAAAAAAATTCAGAGGAACTTTGTTGCTTGGACGTTCCACACTTAGCTTTATCTTTATGTTCACGATTAAAGACGTTGCTAAATTTGATAACGATAAGCAGTTGAAGCAAAATTCACTAAGAGACGAGAAAAGTTTTATACTGTTCAAATTGACAAAGTAATAAAAAGAAAGAATAAAAGAGGGACATACTTTCATCTTTTACCGTATGTCATCTTTTTGGCACAACCACGCTAAAGAGGAAAGGTGGAGAACGTTTGATGTATGAATCTAATTATCAACGTGTCTCCTACAGGTCCTGGGTAACACACACACACACACACACACACACACACACACACAACATGCGCAAGCGAAGCATGGGAGGGTTATTTGGCTCCCACAATGCACTGCTGACACCACAGTCCATCAAAGGCAGGGCGGCCGAGAGAACCGGAGCCCCCAGCTGAAAAGAACAATTACCACTTCTATCACCTCCTCCAAATTAGCATTCATTGGCGATATGATTTACTACAAAGACAAGCCATTTCTCCCTGCATTCTCCCTCCCTTTCTTCTCTTCTCTTTCTTCTCCTCTTTTCTCTGTCGCTTCACCGCGGGACCGGGTTAATGTAGTAACATTTGTATTCTCCTCTCGAGCTCAACAGAGAGACGATGAGGATCTGCTGCAGGTCAGGCCAGCCTTTCTCTTTCTCTTTCGTTCTCATTCTCTGCCCTTTGCAGAGATAAAGGCACCGTAATTGCATTTGCATATCGAACAGGGTTGGGCGTCGCAAAAGGTCGTGACTCTGGCATCACTCGAGTCCGTGGCGAACATGAAAAGACCTGTGAACGTGCGCTCGCTTTGGCCCTGACGGATACAGTTGATGACAAATTTATAGAAACGCATTCACAGTAATAAACGGTTGAGGTTACAGGTGAAGTCTGAGGTAAGAATTCATTCAGGTACTTGCTGTGCACAAAGGCCTGATTCGGGGTGCGTTTGGGAGCCGGGTTTGTCACAGCTTAGCTTTTTCTACAGTGTATGGAGAGTTTAGAAGTGTTAGCTTACGGGTTAAGGCATTGGACTTTGGATCTTAAGGTCATGAGTATGGCTGCAGCTAATCGATTATTCTACCGATTATTCGGTCGATTAATCGAGTAATCAAATACGGTTTGTGTGTGTGTGTGTATACAAGAGATAACAAGACAGGTATCTTAAAATGAACAAATAATTTGTTTCAAATGCAAATACAAATTTGCAAATAAAAAAATCATAAATTATAATATTTAGAAAAATCTATTTCAAATGAATTAAAAAGAAAAAAAAAAAGATAAATGTGCTGTACAGTGAATTATTTATGTTTTAGTTGGAACTAATCCCAAACTTGGGAAACTTTCAGTTGTCGTTTTTTTTTTTTTTTGGCTTTAATTTTGTCCTCGCCCCTCGCTGTTTTCTCCCTTTTCCTCAATTTTTTATTCTGCAGCATCTTCTTTTTTTACTGTACCCATCCTAAACGGTTAAAGAATTTAGCAGGTGGTGTGTAAATAATAATGATCCGTGAGGAAACACAGTGCTCCGTGTGTAGTTAAACCCACTAAATCAAGCATCGAGGGGAAATCCTTTTATGTTTTAATTACTTGAGTTACTTGAGGAATTGTTTCAGCCCAATCATAAGCTCTCAGCTCAAAGATGCCACTCCTGGGCCCCTGAGCAAGGCCCTTAAACATATAGCTGCTCAGATTTCATAAATAAGGGCATCTGCCAAATGCTATAATTATAAATGCATGAGACCTGTGATTTTTTTTTAATCTTGTCCAAATTTGTGGTAACAATTTGGGGAGGAACCACATATGGCTGGGAACCATAACTATGGTTTCCCAAACTTTTTTGAAGTTTCAAAACATTAATGTTACACAACATATAGCACACAAGCTGATAGCTTCTACACCTGATAACAGATAACTCCAGAAAACCTCAGACTACCATTTGAAGACATCAAGGACCAGTTCTCTGGACCAATTCCAGGTTCGAAACAACTTTTATCCTTCACGAAAAGAACTAAAGCCAAACTACCTTGTGTCTAAGGGAAACTCTTAAAATGACCTTTGTTTGATATCTGAAATAAACTCATTGTCCTCGTTTTCATGGTAGGTTCCAACGTTTGCTCAAAAGTGCCATATATATATATATGTGTGTCCTCCTTTTGCAGAATCCTATATAACCTCAAAGTTGGATTCTTACCTTGAAGCATTTGTGATATTGGATTATAGCCTCAGGGAATAAGAGGAATAAAATAGTTTGCTATTAAGAGAAAACTTTTGCATGGCATCTGTAACTCCACTTTCTACTGGGCCACATGTCCCCTTAATTTTAACAGCATTTATTTTAACAGCATGACATGAAGTGGTAAAATCCTGACATAAAGGCTTTATCCTGGATAGGGTCAGAAGGTATCTTAAGACAATCCTGAGGACACTGAGCTCAAGGCAGGACTATATCATTGACTGGACACGGTGTGGATCAGACTGGGATCACAAACTTGATGAAGCAAACTACATAAAATCATCTTTTTCAGGCGGTAAAAGGAATACTAGGAACCTGGAGAAATATGGAAAAGGGAGAAGATATCAAATTTGCATAAATATTTTCCTGAGCTCTGGATTGAACCTTGGCCTCTGGAGATGTGAGACAACAACTCTACCTGCTCTAGTAATTAATCTACTACAAGTCAGGGGGTTTATTTTTAGTCCAGTGGACTCCCTTCACAGTTTGAGGTTCTTCCCAGCGCTCAACACTCCTGGGTCACCTCATTAAGAGCTTAATAATTAGGAGTCCATTTGGATCAAGTGAGGGAAAACTTTTAAACTGTGCAGGAACTGGAGATAAAAGTTCAATGCCCTAAAGTGTTATCCAGTTTTTCCATCTCATGGGAAACATCAAGATGATTCTTAAGTAAAGGAATTCTTGGCAAGTAGAATGCCTTTTAAAGCCGAAAGCCATCAAC
>NC_139587.1:2035504-2038004 GCF_946808225.1 Silurus aristotelis | reverse complement strand
AGAATGGATGGTTAAATAAATGTCAGATTCAGATCTTCTGAGGCTCTAAAGTTCAGCACAAAAAGCTCCAGATGAACCGTGAACCCTGGCTAATGTGTTAAAGAGCAGAATTTACTTCTGAAAGCTGAGCCGTGCAGGAGGATGAACACGACTACACTTACACGTGTAATGATAAATAACATTATACCCAAACACAAAATAGACAAACACCCACACACACCCACACACCCACACACACACACACACACACACACACACACACACCTGTCCTCCACGCCCCGACACGCTCTCATGTTGGCTGAAGATGGAGAGAGTGTAATGGTGCATTGCAGGTGGAGCCTCAACAAGCAATTTATCAGCAGAGGCATTCAATTAGAATGAACAGAGAGAAAGAGAGAGAGAGAGAGGGAGTGAGAGAGATATAATAAAAGAGAAGGTGTGAGAGACTCATAATGAGCCACTGAAATTGGTGTAGACTAATTCTCTCTCTCTCTCTCTCTCTCTCTCTCTCTCTCTCTCTCTCTCTCTACTTTTTGCTTTCTCTGTACTGTATCTTTCTTTTCTTCTTTATTTTTTTACCTTTCTTTTACTTTTTTGTCTTATAAGTTTCAGCAATTTAATTATTTATACATTCCTCCTATTTCCCTTTCTTTCTTTTGTCCATTTTTGCATCCTGCTATATTTCTCTTCTTTCTTTCTTTCTTTCTTTCTTTCTTTCTTTCTTTCTTTCTTTCTTTCTTTCTTTCTTTCTTTCTTTCTTTCTTTCTTTCTTTCTTTCTTCCCTCCTTCCTTCCTTCCTTCTCTGTGCTGCCTGATACAGAAGAGAAAAAATGGCAAAGGTGCTCAATAAAGTTGGCACCACTTTGAGGAAGATACAATTCTGAGATCAATGATTCATTAATTAATTAATTAAAGCTGCAGAATTCCCACATGGGGATCTTAATGTCCACTAAGCACTGAGAGGAAACTAAAAAAAAAGAAAGAAAGAAAACCGTTCTCTTTTCCACACTTTGAGTTTGTTCGAAACTGGGATCTAATTATCAGATGCAGTAAAATATCAGTAGAAAGGAATGTATATTACATCAGCCCTTTTCTTGGCGTTGATTGTGTGTGTGCTGAATGAGGGCAGCTGTGTGTCGAGAGCGTCTGTACGTACCGACCGAGATGCAGGTTTTTTTGGCTTTTGACAAAATTCCTGTCGAGTTCCTCCCACCTCCAGGCTCCGGCGCCGGCGTTCGCTCGCCCTGACGCACTCGTTCGCCTGAGCGTCGTGTCAACAGGATGAGTTAAACAGAGAGAGACGAGAAACAGTGCAGCTGCATCGTGGAGGGTGAGACCAACAGAGAGAGAGATGGAGAAAGAAAGAGAACGATAGAGAGAGAGAGAGAGGGAGAGAGAGAGAGAGAGAGAGAGAGAGAGAGAGAGATCCTGCTGAGAGAAAGCTGAGGAGAAGTTTACGATCTCTCGCTTTTGCTCGGTGAATAAACCGAGGCCTTTGACTGCTGGAAAAAGTTGCGAAGTTATTGAGACGAGGAAATTATACGGATCCGTTCGTTACCTCGTCCAAGGTAAGCGGTGCACTGATTGGGTCTTCAAGGCTGCCTTTGTTTCAAACTCGGAGCCGAGCGAGTGTGAATGCGACACTCCAACGTAACGTCAGAAAAAGAGCTGATGCTTTTTTTTTCAAGGTTAATCTCAAAGAAGAAATCGATTCGATGAGTAAAGCGAGCCAAGCCGGAGCTCTGACATTATGTAAAAACAATTGGCCATGCAATATCCTGCTCAAGAATATTATTTTCCTTGTATACAGAATAAGGAGACCTCGTTGATGGAGAGGTAAACACAAGAATCTTCCTTCAGCTTGTCTCACCTACGCTCCTTCTCTCCTTGGAAATGAAAGGCATCAAAAAACACTTTTTTTTCTTTTTTCCTCAAATGGAGTCAATGGGCCGAAGTTTAGCGCCGACAGGAAATCGGAACGAATAGAAGCGTCCTGTGTTTTAGAGATGTTCTGCGAGCGTCCTTGAGCGCTGAGGTCGTCTCCGCTCCGAACGGTTGTGGAACTGAAGTTCATTTTGTAGAGAAAGGCTTGTTATTTTAAAGCCTTGTTGAAACAAACACTGCCACGGGCTGCACGAGAAAAGTGCTGAGATTAATTACTAACAGTGGAACATCTACAGCAGTCTTATACATCCTGTGGGTCACATATGAACTGATCAAAGTAACTTTACAGAGCTTTACAGCAGAACATATGAAGTGAGAGCCTCTAATACAAGCACTATATCTGTATCTGTGTAATTGAAGATGATGTACACACTGAAGATCATGTACAAAAATGCCTGAAAGGCCATGTATTTACAAAAATGCCAGACAGGCCATGTATTTACAAAAATGCCCGAAAGGCCATTTAATAACAAAAAAGTGACCTGTGGTGGTGTGACCTAAAAGGCTATGTTATCACAAAAATGCCTGACAGCCTGTGCATCTGCAAAAAATCCTG
>NC_139587.1:1995504-2028004 GCF_946808225.1 Silurus aristotelis | reverse complement strand
TTTGTAGGATTAATTGATTAATTTCAGGTTAAGAACATTAGTCATGAGCCAGCATGTAAATTCCACCCCTGATAGCGTGTCCTCCAACGCTAGCTCATGCGTAAACACGGAGGAAACGGTCAGGATATGAATCGCGAGGGAGGTTTTTCTTTGGCCGGAGTTAAAGTGTGACTCAAGACGGAGTGAAACAGCGTCACTGCGTGCATCATGTGCATCATCCAGTCACACCACAGGCTCCAATTCCAAACTTAAACCTACATCTGAAACATTAGGCATGAAAAAAAAAAATAACTGTTTACTCGCAGATGATTTATTCATTGATTAATCACAAATGATTCATAAATTAATTCATTATTATTTCATACATTCATTAATAAATGCTTATAAATACTATTGGCGTACTTGCAAAAATTAAAAATGAACACACACACACTAATAAATAAATAAATGCCCAAACAACTATCCATCCAAGCATTAAAAACTATTTAATAAACACATAAATAAATAAACAGTTGTCAAAACAAAAAGCAAAAATAAGCACGCAAATACATTAGAAATAAACATTTGCAATGACATCAAATATATAAATAAAATTAATAACTAATTGATTTTATTTTTTTAAGAATCATAAAAAATAAAATCTATTAATTATTCATTTTATTTATATATAAGTAAATACAAATAAATAAGTAAATAAACATTCGCAATGACATCAAATATATAAATAAAATTAATAATTAATTTATCTTATTTTTTATTATTCTTAAAAAATAAAGAGAATCAAATCTCAGGTCCACCTATATTTTTTTTTTTTCCACATACACTGTATTTACCGATCCTTCTTCAATCATTTTTTAATTACATCTCCTCGATTATTCAATTCCAGTCGGACAGTGTAGACCTTCAGTCCTGCTTATGGTCACTGTGTTAATTCTGTACGCATTAATTAAATGTACCAAAACAGCCTGAAGGTCAGTCAACATTCATCTGTTTGTTTGTTCATTTATTATTTTTTTTACTAATGTATGCCTTCCTATTCTTCTTCCTCTCCTTCATCTTCTTCTTCTTTTTATTCACCCTCTTCTATCCCTATTCATCACTTCTCTTGTCACAGATCTTGACCTTGTCATCGTGACCCTTTCCATAAAATGTGCAGTCATTATTGAATGTACAGTATTTAAAACTCCTCCAGCCGTCGTCTTATATATGACACACGTATGTGAAAGATTTGAAATGGATGATATTTTACACTGAAACATGACACTGCAACTCATTTATAGTGACAAACAATATTCCCGGCAATATTTTAGCGGCAATATTCCGCTAAAAGGAGAATAGACTCTGAACGACCTGCTTTAGAGAGAATTTCACGTGTCTAGGTTGAAGAGTTTCAGCAAAAACGTTGCTAAACTCACTATAAATAATGATTTGCTCTATAAGTTCCATATCAGCAGTATTTTCCGAGTTAGCACGAGCAGCTACGTCCCTTTTTATGATGAAAGTGCAATGTTTAATTGGAATAAAAAAACATCATACATTTACAACACAATACAGTTTTTCTATGTTACTCTTTGATTTGTTAGAATCTTGTTAGGATACTTGCTGTATTGCACAAAATGCTAATATGCTAGGGAATCAGATTTCTGGAGCATTTTTCAAAAAAGAGAAATTGCAATACAGCCAAAGTTTGTATTACCAAACAATACGCTACAATTCCGTAAAAACAGAAAAACTCCGTAAATCCGTAAAAACCTGGTACTAGCTGCAGCCATGTTAGCATTTGTCGATCTGCATTGTGAGTCCTGTGTAATCAAATTCCAGTGTTTTTGAACCATTATTCCTATAAAAAAGCATTAGCATATTTATAGGAGTTTGAATGATTTGTTCAGACTTGGAAAGACTTCTTCAGCTGTCGGTTAGCGATACAAAACAACTACTAATGGTTCCTGATAATAGTTTTCTTTTGCTGGTATGAATATTATAAGGATTTTTCACACGGGTTTGAATGTGACTTCGTGAGTCAGATGAGACGTGGAACCTTAAGGGGAGTTTATTTTAAGAGAAATAATGACAGATTAATATAAATGTTTAGCATAAATCTACATAAAACTTTTGATAGATGCAGTGGCTGTGAAAAGCTCTGAAACATGTATTCTTATGGATTTTAAAAGACACCTTCATGTTCTTTTTGTTCCTGTGCAGTAATCTAGGTCATTGAACAGTATTCATTTTCATCAAACTGTCACCTCAGGCAATACTGCTAGGTTTTTGGATGACATACATGTGTCTCTGTCCCATGTTTTAACACGGTTTATATTTGGAGAAACCAACCCCAGCGATTAGGGTTGCACAAGCCTTAATACCGGTCCCAAGCCCGGATAAATGGGGAGGGTTGCGTTAGGATGTGCCAAATTTAATATACGGATGGTCCGCTGTGGCGACCCCTAAAGGGAGAAGCCGAAAGAAAGTATATTTGGAGAAACCACGCTTTTATTATTTACATGTAGGTTCAATCATATTGTCTCACATTGTCTATATTGTCTTGTATAATCTGTTTTGTCTTGTATAGTCCAAGTCAAATGTGTTGTGTTATTTAACAGCTGGAACCAAATTCCTTGTGTGTGTTAACACACTTCGCCAATAAACCTGATTCTGATTCTGATTCTGATCATGAAAGGAATCCTGAACCAACAACCAACATGTCTCCCATTACTTACTTCAACACCATGCAATTCCGTCTGGACTGCGACTCACTGGAACCCACTTCATCACACAACAAGGCAATAAACCCCCGATTCGTAAGTTCGAGTTCTGTAAGTGTGATTTACAGAGCAAACAGTCGTTTGGAGTGATATCTATCATGCAATGACCTGCCCAGTCACCACACCTAAATCATATTGACCTGCTCTGGGATGAACTGGATCACAGAAATCTCCAAAGGGGAATCTCTTCTAGTCAAGATTTCAGCTGAACGTTTGGAGAAACGAAGTGTCCGGATGCTGAGAGTGTGTATAGCTGTTCTTTATGCTAATGGAAAATCAAATGTGAGGAGGAGCTTGGTAAAAGGGTGTGAGAATGGGTGTGAGAATTCTGACAATGGTCAGAATAGAACCAGCTGTACACAGGATGATGTTTTTTTTGATCACTGAGTCTCTGCACTCTGACTTATAAAGGTTGGTGCTTCCAGTGACTGTGCGTGTAGCCGTGTGCTGCCACCTGTTGGCATGTTACAAACCTAGTCTCGAAACTTTCAGATGCCACCTCGTATACACTCCCTGTCATACTGCCAGAATGGAATTAAAAGACTCAGTGATCGATACTGATTAAACTTACTGACTTGTTTTAAAAAGACCAGAATTGTTAATAAATGAAAAATATGTAGCAGCAATAATTAATCATGATTGCTTGAAGCGATTTACTGCAGCCTGGGCAGATGGGGTCAGAGTACAAACGTAGTGTTTAATGTGCATTAATACTCCAGAATACTTCGAGACAGAAGTGGAAAGGAAAAATCAATGTGAGCGGCTGTAACTCATAACTCCCACTCGGAAAAAAGAAAATAAAATCAGACTTTCTCAAACGCTTTGGCTTTCCTCAGTCGATAAGAGCTGTCTGCTGAAGGTGTCTCGCTGAGGAAATGCCCATATATGGAAATAGGGGTGTGTCTGGGAGTCCTTATATGGGCGAGAAAAGCTAATGGTTAGAAATGTGATTCGATAAGATGTAAGTCTGCGACGTCATGACGCAACCCAGATGTTCCTGGCTTATTTAGTGTTGTTTTTTTTTCTGGGAGAATAAATACAATGCTTTTTATTTGACATGCTGTTATTCAGTACTATTGGAACGAGAGGTCAAGAGAGAGAGAGAGAGAGAGAGAGAGAGAGAGAGAGAGAGAGAGAGAGAGAAGAGAGAGAGAGAGAGAGAGAGAGAGAGAGAGAGAGAGAGAGAGAGAGAGAGAGAGAGATTGAGAGATAGAAGGGACGGATGTACACCAAAAGGAGTAGGCTTACCCTTTCTGAGGCTGGCATGTAAACTAAACCTTCATCTCTCTCTTTCTCTTTAGCGTGGGACTGCCATATGCTGAGCACTGGGACAGAGATAAGAGAGATGGATAGAAGCAAATGAAAGGGTGGAATGGAGAAAGAGGAGAGAGTTATCTCTAAAACCGGATTATCTCGCCTGTCCCCTTGCCCTCTGCTCAGAATGTCCCATCCAGCTAACAGAGATGCCATTGTTAACTCATGCACCACACACACACACACACACACACACACACACACACACACACACACACACACACACACACACACACACAAACACACACAGATATGCAACTAAGTGCAGATATGTTTTGCAGTTGAAACAGAAGCTGACAGCGCTTCACTGAGCGAGGAGAAGGGCGGCTGTATGTCTTCACATAACACACACACAAATGCCAAATCCTGGCCCTGCCAGCTATCTATACCGAGCAATTAATAACACTTAGTCAGGAAAGCCAGCGCCTGCCGTCCGTTAAGACATACACACAGCCAGCTCGCTGCAGAATTAGTGGTAATAAAAATATAATCACATCATAATTACGCCGTAATGACGGCTTCTCGCTCCAGCCTTGCGCACTGGCTCCCGCTTTGCTCCGCGACTGATGAGTTACTTAATTACGAGTCCTTTTCCATCCGACTCGTCGTGTTTATGGAGGATTAAAGGCATTTGAGCGGAGGGGGAAATGTTCCCGGTTCACCCGGGGTGCTGAATCCGGGGCTCTCGCAGTTTGAACAAACTGATCGTCAAAATCATATCGAACAAACTGCTACAAATGTTTTTGTATGGCTCTGTACTGCCCACAATGGAAGTGTATCAACCCTTCCTCCAACCCAAACAGAAATTTGTCTGAAATAGAAATTTAAGCAAACAGTCGTCTGGAGTGATATCTATCATGAAATGGCCTGCCCAGTTACCGCACCCAAATCTTATTGAACTGCTCTGGGATAACCTGGATCACAAGAAAGAACGAAAGAAATATCTGACTTCGGAGGAACATTGTGGCAAGTTTTCCAAAAGGCACGGCAAAGTATTTCAGCTGAGCGTTTAAAGAAATTGATGCAGAGACGTAAAATGTAAAACTGTTCTTCATGCTTAGGGAAGATTCTTCAATGAATATAAAGTTTCTCGTAACCAGATCGGCGTGTTTCTCCTCCTCAGACTCACATCTGTAATACCCGGTCCAAACAGCGTCTGCTTCTGAAAACTGAATGTCAGTGAATTGAAGGCAATTAAAAAAATCCCACAGACAATCCTGAATTTCAGAGCAGCGACTGCAAACGAGGACAAGCACAATTAGTCGTTTGTCAGTGTAACGAGCTGATTTGCATATTACAATCTGGCTACCTGGAGATATGTTTGACTACCTCTGGAAAACCTCTGCATAAAAAGTTTTTTTAAACCCACAGGTGCTTGTGAGCTTCGTTCCATGGCGTTTTTCCTTCTTCAAAAATCAAGACACACCCAAGGAATAAAAACAACAAAAAAATCATCTCGATTGCAAACAGCCTTCGCCGGATATTAGAGCTGCTCTGTAAAAACAGTGTCCGCCATATTAAAACTGCAAAAGTTGTCCCTAAAATGTCCAGAGACCAATTTTTAACAAACACATTACTCCTTGTGGAAGCTGAACACAAATACACTGCAAACCGATATAATGACCAAATCCAGCTGTTTTGGGACACGGCCTGTATGGAATTAAACCTTTATTTAGAAACTCCTGAGTCAACAGTGTGTGTTATTGCTGTCTGCTCTTGCCGTCTCCTTTCCCCCGAGCGGTGTGTGTGTGTGTGCTTGTGAAATGGAATAAATGAAGCCCAGCCGCCGTTCGTCTTCTCGTTCACGTTCTCCTTCTTGTTCTTGGGGGATTTGGTAGATCTTTAATGAAGAGTGCCGTTATCTCAAACAACCGAAAATTACCATCAGGGCTGATCAATACCATCAATGACGTTATCGTGATGCCTTTTCTCTCCAGAGGACAGAGAATGGAGATGTTTGAGAGAAAGAGAAAGAGGAAAAGAAAGAGAATGATAAAAAGAAGAGGTGAACAATAAAGATGTTAGTCAGGTGTAATGGAGGGAAGAGGCGGGTGGACAGTTTAGCCCCTTTGACCCCACTGATACATTGACAAAAATATATTCTTTATACATGCAAATCTTTTCCATTTCTATTTCTTTTTTACAGCTTTATTCATATTTTATTCAACAAAATGAGTTTTTTATTAAAACTAGATGTCAACTTGTTAACTGTTTGTTAATATATTTTACTCTCACTAATTCCTGAACAGTGGAGGACAAAGTACACAAACCACATATTTAAAGTATTAGATAAGTAAAGGTACTCTTAGTCGAGGTACTCTAATCCTAGTAGAGGTAAAATATTACTCCAGTCAAAGCAAAAGTGCAAAACTATTTGCCTTCAAATGTACTTAAGTATCCAAAATACTATGATGTATTATGTCTATAATGTTCCTCTTTCATAATTTGTGCTCATTTAAATCAGTTTATGTAAATAGACTCTAATGTAATGTAATAAACACTGATTGATTTTTATTAAAATTATCATTAACCCAAAAACTTTCTTAAAAAAAAAAAAAAACAACAAACAAACACGTGATTGAAGCCATTGGAGTTGTGGTTTGAGTCTGGAGTTTCTTTATCCTTTATTCCTCTCTAAATGTTCTTGAACTGATGCTGAACTGTATGTAGGTGATTAGTAGATACACCAAGCGCCAACCAAATCAAGTTCAAAACAGAGCATGCGCTCGACCCTGATTGGTCGCTTTTCTGCGTGTGTTTGACCAGTTACGTTTTTTTCCACTTGTAAATAAAAAGAAACGACTGATTTTACAAAATGTAATTGAGAAAAAAGTAAGAGATTTGATTTCAAAATGTAGTGAAGTTACAGAAAAGTCTCCACACAAGGAAAAACTTCAGTGAAGTACAGATACACGAACAAACTGCTTAAGTACAGTAACAAATTACTTCTTTGTTACTGTCTAACACTTGTTTTTTTGAATGCTGGTTGGGGAGGATTCTGCCTGTAGACTGTTGGTGTGTATTGAAGCATTGAAATGAGAAAATAAGGGTTCTGTCTTTGAGACGAAACATTTCTCAAATACACTCATCACAATTGGAAGTTTTTGTCAGACAGACACGTTGTCTACTTTCACTGGCTTGCATTTAAAACCAAATTGTGGATTATGCTTTATAGGTGGCTTATAAAATTGGGAATTTTTTATAAAATTGGGAATTGGGAAATATAGTCTGAGCCACTCCTTTTCTAAGACAACTTTAAGACAAACCTATATTCTCGTTCGCATCTATTAATGCCGGTGCGATATTTAATAGTCCTTTGCTACTGTTGCTTGTCAGACTTTTAAAAACACGGTCCCCATATAACACTGTAGGATCTTAGTCGTCGTAATGTCAGACTGGATGACAAAAACTGATGCAAACAAGAAAACTAAGTTTTACGTCATAAATCCGTGACACGTTCAGACCGGTAGGCTAATGGTAGCTAGCAGCAAACAAAAACAATCTGCAGCTTGAAATTTGTTTACGACTTACATGCCTTGATAATAAAATGGCCATTACATAACTCGATAAAGTTTCTCTTCGTGCTGTACTGTCCGCTTTTCCCCGAGGTGCTTTAAAATTGTCACGCTTATTGCATATAAGGTTGCTATCGGTTCTTCAGTTCTTAGAGCCACTCTTGATCTCAGATATGGTATCAAAGACATGCCCACATTTCTGTCTCCGCCTCACATTTCAGTCTAATCTATAGATTTAAGCCACGCCTTATTCTCTTAAATAGGCTTCATTGCAATCAAGCTATTTTTTTTTTTTATTACAACAATGTTCACATTTCCGTTAACAGACATCAGGCCACGCCCAGTTTGTGTTCTGTACATACAACCTGATGGACGTCTTTACATTTATTAGCATTAAATTTTTTTAAGGTGGAACGTTTTTCTGTAATATCTAGAAGCATCTTTTACACCGTATAGTGATGTAGCGATGCATCATGTGAACATGGTAAATATTCCAGACCATTAGCAGTTCCATGAATCAGTAGCGATTAATACTGAGATAAACAGCTGATCATTCGCCTGCTCTGAGTCTCTAAATAAACCCCAAGGCAACTTGGTCCTCGACAGTAGATCCATCAGACCCGAGCCACACTGTAGATCTCACTGTAGGATGTGACGGACTCACATCATTTAACAAAACACATCTCAGTCCACAGCTGGACTCAAAGAAGAACGTCTGCGTTTCAACCCGACTTCGTGTCGAACATTAAAAAAACGTGAAACACAACTGAGCTGCAGTTACTTACGATGTTTTCAAGCATCTGTCATAAGTAAAGGCAATTACATTCTCCTGGTGGTTTCATCGCAGCTGGTGACGAAAGATGAACCTTCACTGAAGCCTCTCCGCCTCTGTATCTCTAATGCTGGCAAAACTCATCCGAACAATGTCACAGCACTCGTCTTCACCTGTGTGCGTGGTGCTGCTTGGAGATGACAAGCTTTTTTTCTTGCCCTTCCTACATCGTTACACACAGCTGTACTGGCCATATGCTTCTGTCCAATCTGCCTTTACACATCTGGCTAATTAGTGTGCTTTGCTAGTCTGACGAGCTAACTCGCACAATCTACTCATTAAGTATAAGAAAAAAATACATATGCATCTGTTCAACCTGTTGCGGAGGAAAAATATGTATTTGCCGTTATTTTTTTTCAATAACGGCAATGAAAACATGCTTATGCTATTAAAATAAAAACATGCAAAACAGAGAAAACATGCATATGCTAATAAAGAAAACCAACTAATCATGCTGATAAATGTTTAAAAACAAACAGTTATGTGTAATTAGACTGGTGTGTGTGTGTGTGTGTGTGTGTGTGTGTGTGTGTGTGTGTGTGTGTGTGTGTGTGTGTGTGTGTGTGTGTTGTAATTGTAATGGTATTGTTACTTAAATTATCATTCATTTGTCTTCAGGCATTTGACTTCTGATCAGAAGGTTGTGAGTTCAAATCCCAGAAGCCCAAAGCTTCCACTAACAGGAACAGGATCAAAGCCCTTAACCCTCAACATACACTATAAATTGTGGATGCGCGCACTTACCTACACTGTATAGACAAAAAGCTGAAGAACCTCTACTCTTCTGGGAAGAAGAGATTTTATGGAGATTTATTCAGCCGCTAGGATGTGTGGCAATTCGATGCAGAGCCACTGATACGATACAATAACGATAAATATGAAGCAGCTTCTACTTATGTAGAAAAGTTTGAGAAACCACGAGAAATCAGTCTACATATCAAATATTGGTCACAAATTATTGGTCACTTTCTAAATGAGAAAAATCTAGCACACTGAGACGGCGTTTTCATGCAACGGACGTAGTTTAAACGCTCTTTAAAGTGGATACATTTGTAAACGTCGTTTCCGCGTCACAGTGTGGACTGTGAAAACGCCAGAAGACTTTATGACTTTATATATATCAATTATTATCATTATTTTGATTGGCAAAAAATACTTGATCTCGCAGGCACTCCAGTGACTTCAGACTTTTTTGTGAGTATAACATCCAGTATATGAAATAATAATTTTATCATCCCACTTCAGAGGATTGTCAGGATTGGATTAGATGGCTCAGCCAGAGAGAGAGAGAGAGAGAGAGAGAGAGAGAGAAAGAGAAAGAAAGAGAGAAATTCAGAGTGTGTATTTGACTTACTGCCAGTCCAAAAACCCAAGTGCCCACGTCGAGTCGTAATGACACAATAACTAAATTATACTGAATCCACAGAATCAACAGAGAAACTGAAACAGGAAGATCAATAACCGCGCCGAAATACGCGAGATCTGAGGATTAGAGACGTGACGATGTTAATAACCCATGATGCTAAGTGAACATGCATGCATATATATATATATATATAAATATGTATATATATATATATACACACACATGCACACAACACACACACACACATGCACACACACACATGGCCGTACACACACCAATGGGGAGATTTTTAGAAAGCTGCCAAAACCTAATCAAGGGTGACTTGACTTTGCTTAAAGGATATGTGCATATGTGTGTGTGTGTGTGTGTGTGTGTGTGTGTGTGTGTGTGTGTGTGTGTGTGTGTGTGTGTGTGTGTCTTGAACAACTTCAGGATGTTTACTGTAAAAAGGACAAAGAAATTGTGAACACACATATATACACGATAAAAAATTAAAAAATATGTTTAATTAGTGTATTTCGTTTTTCTTATTTCACGGTAATTTGTCATCAATCGAATTTTAACATGTACAATCGAGTGTACATTTTATCTTTTTCTAGCTACATCTTCATTTGTCAAGCACCTTGTTAACACTTACATCTCATCTCATATCAGTAGACAGTAAAGGATCAACTTGAAACGGCTAAATATGAAGCACTGACACTGGAGACTCGTTCATGAAAGTTAAATAAAAACAGAAATAAAGAGAAATTACAGAAAGTGTACAAAAGTGCCACAGATACTTGATGGTGAGAAAAATGAGGGTCTGCTTGGTGTTGGTTTTTTTAATAAAGTGTTATTATATACTCACATCTGTGTGTTAATGCATCACAGTGTGAGAGAGTGACAAAGAGAGAGAATGAGAGAGGCAGACAAACAAATAGAGACAGACTGACAAAGAGAGAGAGAGATACAGAGAGAGAGAGAGAGAGGAAGAGAGAGACAATCAGACAGATAAACAGACAGGCAGACAGACAGACAAATAGACAGACAGATAGATAGATAGATAGATAGATAGATAGATAGATAGATAGATAGATAGATAGATAGATAGATAGATAGATAGATAGATAGATAGATAGATAGATAGATAGATAGATAGATAGATAGATAGAAAAAGACAGGCAGACAGACAGAAAGACAGACAGAGAGAGACTAAGAAAAAGACAGACAGATAAATGGGCAGAGAGAAAGAGAGAGAGAGAGAGAGAGAGAGAGAGAGAGAGAGAGAGAGGGGGGGGGGGGGGGGGGGTAAATGAAGAGAGATAAATGGAGAGAAAGAGGTAGACACAGAGATCAATAGAGAGAGGCAGACAGACAGACATATAAACAGAGAGATAAATAGAAAGAGAGAGAGATAAAAGAAGAGAGAGAAAGAGAGAGAGGTCATTGGAGGTGGAGTCACACTCATCTTCCTGACGCTCCTCTGTGGCATTTCAGGTAAAATAATCGGAACGTGTCTCCAAAGGGCCGTCTGTAATAAAGCCTCAGAGACAGGCTGGGGTATTATGGGATGTGAGGAAGCTCTGAGACGAGAGACTAATGGAGCCCGAGGTCCCCAGGAACGTCGCTGAAGCGCTTCAGATCCCCGGCGAAACAACAACATGGAATACGGAAATAGAAATGAGACTGATGGAAAGGTCAGGAAGGCTGGAGTGAAAGCGTGGAGATGGCGACGAGATGCTCGATGCCACGATGCCACATTTAGCGCCAAAAAGTTTCTCTCCGAACTTCGCTTTCAGATTCATCCCACCAACATCCTCCTCCATGTATCAACAGGTTTCCTGTACACGATACCTGCAGCCTTCAAACTCTGTTCCCATCAACTCGGAATGAACTTTTCCAACCACACGCTCATGTAAATAACAGTCTTCTTCTAATCCAGGCGTCTCTATAAGAATCATTTACATCCATGGAAATTGCCAGATGCCTTTATTATTTTTACCAGTCAGAGTGCAGGGTCAGACATGATACAGCGCCCCCTGGAGCACAGAGGGTTAGGGGCCTTGCTCAAGGACCCACGATGAACAGCTTGATACTGAGGCATCAACCCCTAATCATTAACCCAGAGCCTTGAGCTATAAATATTATTATAATTATATAATAACAATAATAATAATAATAATAATAATAATAATAATTATTATTATTATTATTATTATTATTATTATTATTATTGTTTATTTTATTATTATTATTATTATTATTATTATTATTATTATTATTATTATTATTATTATTATCATTATTGTTTATTTTATTATTATTATTATTATTATTATTATTATTATTATTATTATTATTATTATTATTATTATTATTATTGTTTATTTTATTATTATTATTATTATTATTATTATTATTATTATTATTATTATTATTATTATTATTATTATTAAGTAAAATACATATCAGGACTGAAGGATTCATTTGCTTTTTGATCAGATTATCACTTTGACCATATCTGAAAAATATTTTTAAAAGCGTACGTCATTTATAAGCTTGTGAAGCATAATTTTTAATATATACACCTCACATTTATATAATACTTTATTAAATAAAAATTGTAAAAAAGAAAAAGTATATAATGAGTATATAAATAATACATTAAAAAATAATGTAAACATTTTCATACAACAAACTGTAAATTCAATTCATTCAATCCACATTATATATGATATTTTTATTTATGTATTTTATATTTTTAGATATTACAGTATTAGTATTAGTATTGTTTATAAATATAAACAAGTGATTTTCAGCTGCAGCTACAGAAACATTACCAACACATTCTGCCCAATCAGAATTCAGTATTCAGTGCAGTATAAAGTTCTCAAACATCCCTATTCAATTCATTTCTTTTCTTTTCTATTATTTTTTTTGTCACTTGAAGGTTCAATCCTTATTAGTAACTTAGCAACAGAAGTCATGCTAACCCTGCTACAAATTTGTATCATGTGAGCCAAAGATTAGTATCAGTGTAAAGTCAAGCACATGATCAAATCTGAAATTTATGTTTTCTATATTTTTTCGCATAATTTAGATTTTACGTCTCTGGAAATAAAAAGGTTATGTCCTGCTTCCTGAACGTTTTGGATTCTCTGTTCTATGAGAAGAAAACCGGTCGTTCATGAAGAGCTTCTCAGCCTGAGAGTTTCTAAACTTGAGGACTTTTTCCTTTAATTTAAAACTTGAAAGGTTGGTTTTCTGTCAGTTGGCACTAAATAATTGACCAGCCTTATTGTAATTTCAGAATAATAAGACTTTAGTGTCTGGATATGTCACTCAAAAAGGAAATTGGGCTCATGTGCTTCATTTTGTCTTTTTTAACTTTAGTTTCATCTTTCTGGGTTTTTTTATCTTCTTGTTTCATTTTATTTTCCTTATGAATTTTAATCTGCACTCTGTTAACTCTGTAAAGTCTGTAAATCAGCCTTGGGTGTCACGTGTACTTTCCTTTGTGCGTCATGAAAAACAATAAAAAATATTATTACTCATAATCCAGGAAGGATTTATCGACAGAAATGATTTGCCATGGAGGTCGACTGTAGGATGATGATCACGGCCTGAAGACCAGCTAATACGAGTCTCAATTTGTAGATTAAATCTACTGTATTTTCTTCCATTTACAAATTTTTTTTAAATAAAATCCAGCCATATTGCATATATATTTAATATAGCTATAAATGCTACAGCCTTGACACTTAATAACACGCGGTAATGATAATAATAAGTCATATGACACAACATTAATTGGAATTCTTACCTTTCTTCAACTTCATTTCCGAAATAAAAAGAAAACAAATGCTATCCTCAGTGTTGAAACCTCTGAGAAACAAGGTTGCTAAGCAACTGGGAAGTACGAATGCTGATATAGCTAATGAGTTCCGGCTATGAATCCACTGATGGCTAATTGAGCTTAAATTTGAACATATTGAGAAACGTTATGATCCAGTCAAGACTTCAAGACATTCAAAAAGACTTTAGCTACGGAGGTTCAACCAGAGAAAAGTGGATCTTTCGTGTTACACAATAAAAACAAGACAGCAGCAAACTACTGTAGAGTCGTTTGTAAAAGCCAATTGGAGCCTAATAGAACTAAAAAAAACAGACCAATTTCAACATTGATATTTGAGGGGTTTTGGAAGATCTGAAGACTGAACTATGATGGGTAATTGCTTAGAAATTCAATAACCTCGTAGAGCACTTTTTGGTCGTCCACCTTGAACACTTCAGGGTTCTACTTTTTCTTGAAGCAAATTGATCAGGTTATTTCAAAGCTTTAGACATTTAGACCTATAACCTTGTAGAAACTTTGAAGAACACCATCAACATTTCTGTGAAAATCTTTAAAAAGTCTACTCTATGTTAAAGCCTACAGAAAAATATTTTCTTATCAGATAGGGTTCCAACAAGGTAGAAGGTTTTTTTTTTTTTCTTTTTTAGAAAGCCATGAGCCATTAATTGTTCAATATTTTTTTTTAACACTTTATTCATTCATGTTTCTTATCCATTATTCTATAAGGATGAAATGGAAGTAACTGTCTACAAATCAGGAGGTGAAACATGGTACGCTCCTAAAAGAAGGTTCCTGAAGGTTCTTATCCACCTAAAATAGTTCTTATTGGTGCAATTGTTGGAAAGAAACATACTGCTGAAATGTTCTATATTGATAATGCAATGCTTTCTCCAGAAGAACCATTAAGAAGACCACATGACAAATATAGTGGTATTTCTCCAGCCAGATGTGGTCCTTTCTAAACCTTTACAACAAAGTTAGAAAGCACACAACTGTATAGGATGCCTATGAATGTGTTAGTGTTTAATCTTGCATTTTAAGAGATTGAAACCTGCATGACAATACCGCTGTGCAAAAAAGACCATGAAGATATACAGTAGAAGTAGAAGATCCTGAGTGGGCTGCTACAGAGCTCCAGCCCTATTGAGCAGTTGAATGTGAACACTGACTGCACCCCAGGCCTCCTCACCTTCTCACCTACATCAGTATCTGCCTTTACTAACAACATCTAGTGAAACATCTTTCTATTTTTTTCTAACAGCAAATGGCGACCGTGTATCTGATTCAGAACCAAATAAAAAACATGATAAAATGGCTTCTTGGATGTTTTTTTTTTTTTTTTTTTTTCACCTTTGTCAAGTAGTCCAAATGCTACTAAAGTCTTGTTAAAAAGTCAGACTTCCTGTCAAAGCTCTGCGATCTCCGGGTCGGATCAGGTCCTGCACCGTGGACAGCAGAGAGATCAAAACAAACAAGCAAACACACGGCCTGTGCGAGCTTATTAAGGGCCTCAGGTGTATGGATTAAATTAGAATTGAACAGACGCCTAGCTCGAGGCAGTCTCGTCTGGCCCTGCGCCCGCCGCTCAGGCTGTAACAAGGTTTTGTGTGTGTTCTATGTGTGTGGCGGAGGCTGAGCTGTGATGTAGGGAGATGTCCGTGTTATATGTGTGTTAGATCTACGAGGTCGAAACGGAACCAGATCTCTCCGGAGCCAACACTCAGACGGCCTGACCCTTCCTCCGGCTGCAAGACCCCCGAGTGTAATTAACTTCTATAAGCCTTATTTTAAGAGCGGAGCCTCTCACTAGAGGGAGGGAGAGGACACAGAGAAAGAGGACAGATAAAAAGAGAGAGACAATGTGTTTGAGAAAAAAGAGAGCGAGAGAGCGAGTAATGGAGAGAGACGAAAGGAATTAGAAAAAGAATCTCCAGGTAGACCGAAGCCCACGGAGCCTGGAGCTATGTTATGCAAAAGCGCTTTCATTTAATCGACTTCACACATGCAGCAAATCTTAAAGGAACTCTATGTGCATGTTCAGTCTCATGGAAGACAAGTGGATTTTCCAAAAGAAAGCGCTGAAGGATTCCGAATGCCTTAAGGTTAGGAAATGATGAGCAGCTAACGATGACTTGTGAGTCTATTGAGAAAAAAACGGAAGGAAAAATCCACTGAGAAGAGGGACGTGATCGCGGTAACTGCAAATGAGACTTTTCTGGAAAAGGGGAATTCTGGGATCATGGTTGATCTGCAAAGACTGGTTTAGTTTCTGAAATCTGAATTCACTTTATATTTCACTCAAATGTAGTAAACACAATGCAAATCTGTAGAAAGTTGTACAGTAAAAGTTTGTGTGTGTTTGATGAACTTCTTGTTCCAGACTTATTCACCTCTTTGCTGTTTTAATGAGCTCCAGTTCACTGAGAAGGTTTTCCCATGAGATTTTGGGGGCATAGCTGTAGGGATTACTGTCCATTCATCTGCAATATCTCGCTGAGATCAGGTGCTGATGTCGAGGGGTTCGAATGGGGGCCCTGAGAAGGTTAGGGCATTGTGCAAGACATTCAGATTCTACCACTCCCCATTTTAACACAAACAACCATGTCTTCATGGAGATAGCTCTGGGCACAGGAGCATGGTCATGCTGGAGCAACATGTCCAAGTCTGTGCTTTCCATTTTGTTTGTCTATTGACATTTGAGAAAGGACCACATGGTCAGGTTTACACGTACACTATGTAGAGTATTTTTATATTTATATAAATTCTACATTTATAGTTATGGTTCATTGTTTGTTAATGTCTATATTAACAAAATTTACATTACATGTAATTTTACACATACAGAAGGTCATGAACTCAATTCCCATCATCACCAAGCTGCCACTGTTGGTCGATTCACCGTCAACATCTCAGTTGTAAAAATGAGGCACTGGATAGTCGCTCTGGATCAGGGTGTCTGCTAAAGTTCATCAATTGTAAATGCCTATCCGATTCCAGCGTTTGAGTCCGGTATCCATGCTGAAATTTTAACCCTCAACCGATCACATGATTTATTTCGCTGTAGATCACTTTAGGAGCTGAAAGCTCTTTTCAGATAAATAACTGTAGGTTTGGTGGTACTGTATCAGGAACATTTGGAAGCATTGGCTTTTGAACCACTTTCAGTTGCTTCTTGATGTAGAACCGGAGCCAAAAGTAAAATAAAATAAAACGCTACAACACGACAAACCGAGTCGTTAATTAGCCAGATGTGATCTCTCAGAGCGAGCCAGCTTTTCACAGAAATAAGATAAGGAATTGATGTAGTTAACTTTCTGGTATTTATGGGCTTGTTGGATCACAGGGCATTCTGGGACAAAATGAAATGTCCTAATTGGTTAAATCTTACAAGCGATTTATATGAATTAGGTAAACTGTTAAATATGTAATGCTTAATAGCCTGGAAAAAAACTGATTTATGATTGTAATGAATCACAGCATGTATCATTCATCATAAAGTTGATTTTGTGTTTTAGCGTTTGCTGATACTGGATACTGGATACACACACACACACACACACACACACACACACACACACACACACACACAGTTGGACATTCCCCCTGTGCAACGTTCAGACACTCACTTCTGAGGACTGGCTTTGATACCAGTTTTTGATAAGCATTTTGATATTGTAATTCTGTGATTACACTATAAAAAGGATCCAAAAGGTATGAATATGTAAATTAGGACCATTTCTACAGACCTATACATTGCTGTCCACTACATCTGCTTCTTTCAATCCAACCACCTGTATTTCTTCCCTCATAACATATATAAACCTCCTCTTTGGCCTATTCTTCCCCTCCTTCCTGCTGGCTCCACCATCAGCATTCTTCTTTCGATATCTGGCTGTTATAATTCCATTATAATTTACAATACAATAATATATTATTTTACATTCTTTCTGTACACAAAAAATTTAATGACTATGTTAATTATATATATATATATATATATATATATATATATATATATATATATATATATATATATATATATATATATATATATATATGTGTGTATAAAGTGTGTGTAAATATTAGTCCTCTTAATTATTCTTCTGTAGAAACCATTGCATAATCAATATAGAACATTTCAGCAGCATGTTTTTTTTCTAGCTATTGCTCCAGATAATGTAAATGACAGGTTGACTTAAATCTTTCATTAAAGTTTGCATTATTATTATTATTTTATTTTATTTTTTTCGCAATGAATAGCTGCTATAATGAAGATATTCATGTTGGTTAATAAGGAAGCATCACACCGTATTATTTACACAACCTCCGACATGAGTTGAAAATAATTAATAACATTAAATATGTAAAAAAAAAAAAAAACATGTAAAATAACTTCTGCTCATTTATAACTCATTGTGTGCTTAATTTGTGGTGTCCATGATGTCATTTATTAAAATGAGTTAATTACTTTGTTTGCATGTGCACTGAAGTTCATGGGGGCTTAATGGTTTGAATCATTTAAATGGATAAAAAAAAAAAAAAAACGTAAAGACGTTGACTGTTCACATATCAGCCCTGATTTCTGTTCCGCGAACAAATCCATGGTGCAGTATTTAGAAGTGAGTAATGAACATATAGTGAAGATGTCAATAAATCAGAAAACAAACAGAAACAAGCATCGCTCTAATGCAGGAAGTTTCACAGGACGAATGGAGAAATTATTCTGTTGTGGTTTTCCTAAAATGTGCAAAATGCTAATAATTCGGTGCATTTTGATGAATGTGTATAATTAAATAAAAATAAACAAATAAATCAATCTTTATGCTAGCTGTCATCAAAAGTGCTTGTCCATGTTTCCTAGAGTGCAATTTTTTTCTGCATCCGTTTTACTTTAGGTAGAAAACGGAGGAAGAATCAGTATTTTAAGGAAGAATTTCTTTAAAACAAATAAACAAATGAATAAATGAATAAATAAATAAATAAATAAATAAATAAATAAATAAATAAATAAACAAACAAACAAACAAACAAACAAACAAACAAATAAATAAATAAATAAATAAATAAATAAATAAATGAATGAATGAATGAATGAATGAATGAATGAATGAATGAATACAGTGCATTGCGAAACTATTCATAGCCCTTTAATATTTCCACATTTTGTCACGTTATAATCAAAAACTTAAATGTATTTTATTAGGATTCTATGTGAGAAACCAACACAAAGTATTGCATAATTGTGATGTTTTTTGACAAATAAGAATCTGAAAAGTGTTGCGTTCACATATATTTAGCCTCCTGAATCAATACTTTGGGGTATGTCTCTACCAGCTTTGCACATCTAGAGACTGTACTTTTTGCCCATTCTTCTTCGCAAAACAGCTCCAGTTGAATCAGATTGGATGGAGAACATCTGTGAACAGCAATTTTCAATTCTTCCCAAAGATTCTCAATAAGATTTAGGTCTGGACTTTGACTAAGACATTCTAACACATGAATTTGCTTTGATCTCAACCATTCCATTGTAGCTCTGGCTGTATGTTCAGGGTCGTTGTCCTGCTGGAAGGTGAACCTCGGCCTTAGTCTGATGTCTTTTGCAGCCTCTTATAGGTTTTCTCCTGGGATTGCCCTGTATTTAGCTACATCCATCTTCCCATCAACTCTGACCAGCTTTCCTGTCCCTGCTGAGAACAGCATCCCCACAGCATGATGCTGCCACCACCATGTTTTACGGTGGTGTGTTCAGGCTGATGTGCAGTGTTAGGTTTCCGCCACACATAGCGTTTCGCATGTAGACCAAAAAGTTCAATTTTGGTCTAATCTGACCACAGCACCTTCTTCTACATGCTTGCTGTGTCCACATGGCTTGTGGCAAACTGCAAAAAGGACTTCTTTTTCTTTTTTGTCAACAATGGCTTTCCTCTAGGAACTTTTCCATAACAGCCAGATTTGTGGAGTGCATGACTAATAGTTGTCCTGTGGACAGAATCTCCAACCTGAGCTGTGGATCTCTGCAGCTCCTCCAGAGTTACCATGGGCCTTCTGGCTGCTTCTTGGATCAATGCTCTCCTTGCCCGGTCTGTCAGTTTAGGTGGACGGCCATGTCTTGGTAGGTTAGCAGTTGTGCCATACTCTTTCCATTTTCAGATGATGGATTGATCAGTGCTGCGTGAGATGTTCAACGCTTGGGATATGGTTTTATAATCTAACCCTGATGCAAACTTCCCCACAACTTTATCCTGGTATATGTCTGGTGTGCTTTGTAGTCTTCATGATGCCTTTTGTTTACTAATGTTCTCTAACTAACCTGTGATGCCTTCACAGAACAGCTGTAATTATACTTGGATTTAAGAAGGCAGTTGATTGCACTGGATTTTAAGACAACTTTCCAAGACCACCACACTATCAGCAATCCAACATTAGTGTCTTTTTCGGTAATTCAAAAATAAACTTTGCTACGTTTCTCTTGTCAACGTCTGGTAAAGAACATCCAGTTTCTGGAACTGATCGTATTCCATTACCGGCTGAACTTCTCCTTTAAGAAGAGTTCGTTTTCTAATTAGTATAGAGCACATCAAGCTCGTGCAACTTATTGCCATTTTACAGCCAAAAAAAGGACAGGGTTTTTTTTCCTCCTGCAGATTGTCTTTATGAATAATTGCACGTGTACCGTAGCATCTAATTACTTTTAACACGATCCATCGAGTCACAACCAACTGCTGTTGGGGAAACTCCAAAGGATTACATCATACTGTAAAATCTGGTCACTTTATTATTATTAAAATGATAATAAAGACAGAAAAAAGCAGCAGAGGTGGCTTAAAAGGACCAGCAAACTTGTAACATGCAGACAAACACACACACTAACACACACACACACACACACACACACACACACATGCTGTAGCCTGACAGGTTTGAGGCCGAATGAGGAATGGCTGTTACATCTCCCCATTTTAATTATCCTTATTGATTCCCTGGGTGCCTGCACCCTGTTTACTCCTGGGCAATAATGCATTATGTCCGCCACCAAATTGATGAATGCATTTTAATCTTAATCTATCAGAGTAATGCAACTGTGGAATAAATCAGGGCCAGCTGTCGCAGTCGCAGTCACCATCTCCGTCCCTCGTCCTACCCCCCCACTCCGCCCCACCCGTTTTCTGCCAACAGACTCGTCTCTCCATCCCGTTCCCTCGTTCGCTAATTCCTTCTTCCTCGTGGCTGTTTTATTTCCAGCTCACTCCCAGGAGCTCCATGAACAGAAGTGAACGGCTCTTACGTGGCTCCGTTTCAACAAAGATGATCCCCTTCGGGGAAACAATAAAACTGGCGGCTGATTAACAAGATTGGTGGAAGGCATTAGCGCAGGATTCGTTCCGTAAAGTTCAGCACTTGTGTTCTTAACGTCGCATGAATATGGAACGACTTAACAGCATGTAGATAAAACCAGTCACATTGCGGTCTGGCTTCAGGACTTTCAGCGTTTGCTTTCCTATAAAGTGATTAGCGCAGAGGGACTGCTGCTATAAAAGAGCACAGGGATTAGGATATTTTTTATACCTATGAGTTGAAGCTGCTACATTCTCAGTTCTGATTGGTCAGGTGAAGACCTTTAAAGAAATTCATTATCAAATCATCATTAAAAATATAAAGGTAACGACAAGCACATGGATTTGTACAGATGAACTTCAACATAGTGGACATTTTAGAAGGAGTCTACAGTGTCAGGGCTTTGTTTCATTTATTGTAATTTAAAATTATTGGACAGGAAAGAGGAGTTTACACTGACATGGCGTCTCGATAACATAAAAAGTTATACAAGGTGGTATCAAAAAGTCTTAGTTTGCCAGTGGAAGCTTGGTGGTTCTGAGATTTGAACTTTTGATCCAAAGTCCAACCACATACTTTAACCCAAATGTATTTATTTTTATTCCCAAATATAACATCTGGAATTCATGATTGATGATGTTTGGAACGCTCAAAGAGCCTATTTAAGAAGGCTGGCTCAGTCTTGGGCTGGACAGTTTTGAAGTGGTGGATGAAAAAAATGACACTTTCAACCATTCCAGACAATAAACAGCATCCCCTAGACGACCTACTTAGGAATCAACAAAGCTCCTTCAGCTGAAGCTCGGCAGGAGAATGGAGAAAAAGGGGAAGTTGTTTATACCAACAGCATTCACACTGTACAACACCAGTCTTAGGATTAACTCATTGATCCAAATCTGAACTTGACCAACATCTGCTTTTCAAACCGTATATACACCAGACATTAAAGATGGTTAAAGTTTTAGTTTTTCCAAATGTTTTCTCCTTGGTGTAATTATTTTCTGGATATTTGGACCAGACGTTTCTGATTAAGAAAGCTCTGTACAAGGTTCTACACAGTTACTTTAAAGCTCAAAGTATCACATGGCTTCTGTTTGGAATTGTACGGGTATAAATTGGAGTTAACACAAAACTGTGGTCTGATCTAAAGAACAAACCAGATCAAATGGTTCTTTTTTTTATTTAGAAGCCACTTTATGGAGTTTTGCATCTTCTTTGGTCTCAGCTTGGTGTTGCTGAGGGGAAGTGGTACCTCAGTGGTTAAGGCTCTGAGTTACTGATCATAAGGTTGGGGGCTTAAACTCTGTTATCACCAAACTGCCACCACTGGAGCCCCTGAGCAAGGCCCTTAACCCTTTGTGCTCCAGGGGTGCTGTATTATGGCTGACTCTGGACTCTGAGACCAGCTTCCTATTATCACTGGGAAATGCGAAAAAAGACTTTTACTGTGCTGTAAAAGAACATGTGAAAGTACCTTTATCGTTATTTATTTATTTATTTATTTATTTATTTATTTATTTATTTATTTATTTTTTTCAGATCAGATTATAAATCACGTCCTTTATATCCGAGGTCCAAAATCTTGACCCTTAGAGGAGCACTCATTCAGGTTTGAATTAAGTGATAGTCAACATGAAGTTCAGGATAATAACTCGAAAGCTCTTGTTTTGAACTTTCCTCCCTGATGTTAAGTTTCACAGCATCTGCACCGCGTTGCGTCGAAAAGGATCGTTTTTTTGTTTCTTGCTAAGCTGCTTAGCGCTGTGGCCTATTAAAAAGAGAATGGCGTCGTGTTTATGCACTACATTTAGCACAAGAACTTTCTCCTCACTTTTCTATTGTTCTCCAGCAAGAGACCCGCTGGCTCGTCCTGCGGCTCGTCACGCCGCGTGAGCACGAGAGCCGAATGCTCGGCGCTAAAAACACAAAAGGAAGCCACGCTCCAGCTTTATTCACGTCTTCCAAGCTAGGACAGCAGGGGAAGGCCAACACGATTAGAGCATAACACATCTCTTCTGAATTCCACGGCTTTAAAAGTGAAACGTTTCAAAAACAAACAAAAAACTAATTGTGATTAGAAAAAAAAGAGGTATATAAATATATAAATGTAATTTGCGTGGAAAGCAGCAGTGGGATATGTTGAGATCGACTGATGACATGCTGATGATGCTGACTTCGCAGCAAATGTTGCGTTTTGGGATGAAACAAAGAGCTAGCTGTGGAGAGCGTAGGAACCGTAGTGTGATGCTAATTAGCATCGTAAGAGATGCTTGAACTTTCCACACCAGAGGTTTGGCACCTCACGCTCGCCAGCCAGACTGGGTAATTAGTTTTCTAGTCTGGTGAGGAAGTGTTAGAGTGAAGCTTTAAAGGAAAATGAAAAAAAAAAAAAATATATAAAAAAAAAAAAAAAAAATATATATATATATATATATATATATATATATATATATATATATATATATATATATATATATATATATATTCCTAATTCGCGTTCCACATGAGTCACCGCTCGCTTCATCCTGACAGCCTTTAATTCCATCCAGACTTAACGAAACGCAGCGTCGTGGCTAACCCTGCCAAACTCGCCATCGCTCTCTGATACCCGAGCGGTCTGTCTTTCCCGGCACCTCTCAGAAGAGCTCCTCATTAAGAGTCGCCGCTCCTCTTTTACACGATTTCCTCTCTCTTATCCCTCCCTGAACTACGTCCAGCTTTTCTGCAATCACACTGCACATAAGGTGTGCACTGACCCTGGGTTAAAATGCAGTTTGCGGTACACTTGTGTGTTTGTTTGTGTTTGTGTTTATGTACAACCGCCTGAAGGTATAGTTATGTGTTCAAGAGTCGTAGAGTTCTGTGCTGGACATATGCTGAGCCTGTGATCTCTTTGACTCAAGGGTGAAAGCTTCCCATCCATAAAATATTCAGGTCAAGCGAGGAAAATCTCTGAGACTGCAAACAGATGCTGAATGGAAAGCAGCGAGGCTTTAATATGACAGCATGGAAGAAGATATAACAGTAAATACCGCACAATACTGAATAACCTCCTTCCCAGAATTTGTTTTGCAGCACAAGGTATCAAAAATTATCCCTAGCAGAATGGTGTGATGAAATGCAGTTATTAGCAGGACATGAAGTACAGTACACGGACAAAAGTTACAGGATCAGTATGTAGGGTTCCTACACATTTTCCATTAAAAAATTCCAGGTCGAATTGTCTTACGTTTTTTTTTGTTCATGCTCAGTACACGGTTGAGAGCGTTTTCAGACGCTTCAGCAACTTTTGGGAAACAATCAAAGGGGAAAATGTGTGACGGAGTGTTTTTAGATGAAAACACCGCTTTCAAATTCATCCGGATTAGTGTAGCTGTAGCCTATTTTTATAGGAATATTTTCACAAATTCACATCATTTAATTAATTTTTTTTTTTTTTTTTTTTTGCAATAGTATGGAAACACAAATATCTTTCTATACTGAGTTTTTTTTTTTATTTATTTATTTTTTTTTTTATACTGATCCAAACATGGAAATAACTCAAATCAAATTCCATACTTTTTAATACTTTTCCAAAATGCGCAAATGTTCGGAGTCGCTGTCAATTTACAAGAATTAATGAGTAAACCGTAACTTCGTTTTTATGCTAGGTGAGCAACACGTGATACACTAGCAGTGGAATATAACAATCATTAAAATCTAATATTTACATCCAACTATCTTCTTAACAATTTTCCCAATTAATAAATACAATAAACTGTCTAGTTTTAAAACTTTCAAGCTAGCTTTGTGTATGAACGCTAGCAAGATTTGCTAGTCTGACCTATTTTTCCTACACAGTATGGACAAACGTTTGTGGACACCTGAACATAAGATTGGTACCTACTTTTTAAACATCCCTTTTCATATTGAGTATGAATTTAATAAATATCTCACTTTTCTGGGAAGATGTTTTACTAGATTTTGTGGAGAGTTGTGGAGATTCAATCCGCCACAAGGGTGTTAGTAATGTCAGGTACTGATGCAGTCAGAGTTCACATTCATTCCAAAGGAGTTCAGTAGGTTTTAAAGCTCTATAACAGGTCATTTTCATCCAACCCACATTAGAGCATATTAATTGAGCAGGTTTTGTGCACAGGGTCATTTTCATGCTGGAACTGCATTTGTGTGTGGTAACAGTTTGGGAAAGAATCATATGGCTGGAAAAGTCAGGTGTCTCAATACTTTTTGCCTTTAAAGCATATAATATACCTCTTAAAGCATTCCATCTTCTAATGGTTTATTAAAGAACATACAAATATAGAATTTTTTATCCTTTTGTAGTTACATTTAATGTCATGAAATACCCATGAATCATGCTACTTCCTGTTTTCGCTTACACTATAGCAGCTATAAATACACTCTAGCTCCCTCAACAAAAAAACTCGGACTGTTCCAAAGTGCTGACCACAGAGTCTCCTTCCATCAATACTCAATAACTGTTGCAGAAAATGTACAGCGCTACACCACTGTAATCTAGTTGTTACTATAGAAACAATAACAAGTACCTTCACATAGATTTTTTATATTTTTTAGCGACATTATTAATCACCACCTCCCAACCAATCCCAATCCAGGATTCTGCAGCGTTGTGGTGAGATTATATAATGAATGATTTCAAGATTTCTTTAGGGAAATTACTGGTGTCTAAAATGTCAGAGCTTCAAACTTTTTATCTTGATCAGAATTACATGCAAGATGTGTTGGCAGCGATCGGCTTTCCTACTTTATTCCAGCTTTTTTTCTCCTTCTCTTCTTTTCTGCTCGAAATGTCAGAGCTGATTATGTGGGCTTAGCAGTGTGTGAACTGATCAAACATAAATGGATATATTATTCATTATACACACAGATTTCAGTCTGTACCATGACAGTGGAGCAGAGGAAACATAGGTATTGAAGTTAGCAAAAAGAAAAAAAGAAAACGCAGTATAATATAATAACATAAAAAAAATATAATAAAATATAAAAAAAATAATATAATATAATATAATATAATATAATATAATATAATATAATATAATATAATATAATATAATATAATATAATATAATAATTGGAATTAAAGTGATAAAACCTTCATAATAAACAACACAGAACATCGTGAGAACCCTGGTGGAAATTTCTGCAATTAGCTTTTTTGTTTGTTTGTTTGTTTGTTTGTTTGTTTGTTTGTTTGTTTGTTTGTTTGTTTGTTTGTTTTTTTAGTAAACTGTATTGTGTTTGGGTGATAATGGCTTGAACATTGGATGCCCTGGATGGGACACTGCAATGTTACTTGTTAAAACTTAAATAAAAGAAAGAACACTTTTCAAAAAGATACATAATAAGTAAATAAATAAATAAATAAATAAATAAATAAATAAATAAATAAATAAATAAATATTGTAAAATTACTTCAATTAAAAAAAAATTGTAGATTGTAAAAATGCACAAATTATTATTATTGTTATTGGTATTATTATCGTTGTTGTTGTTTATTTGTTTATTTTATTTGTTTATTTTTTTTAACTCACTCACAACCCCAATTATTTGTAAGGGTTTTTCAAACTCATTCTCTGCTCAGTTCTGTCACTCTTTTCTCTGTTTCAGGAATCTCCGAGTAAGAAATGGCAGGAGGAAAGTCTACATTTTATCTTTTTTTAAAAAGGCATCATTGCATTGAGACTTTTCACAGTGCCCCATGAGGCGACTGTGTTCCAGATCAACACAGCGAAAAAGCTCTGAGATCATCGCCTCACTGAACGTCTCCACTTCAGCTTTCGTTTATAATTGAGTCTCAAGTGCAAAAGTTTGTATCACACCGCAAAATAGAGAGATCTGGGTAAGTGTGTGAGATGTCACTGATGATCTCCAGTGACCAGGAGGTTTTAAAATTGACAGGACAAACACCACACACACACACACACACACACACACACACACACACACACACACACACACACACACACACACACACACACACACACACACACACACACACACACACACATCCCACTTGAACACCTTTGGGATGAAGGCAGGTCTCCTCACCTCACCTGCATCAGGACCTGACTTTATTCACACCCTTGTGTTTGAAAGAATCTCCATGTCTTCAACAACATGGTGAATATGAATTATTTTTAAACTGGAGATTGTGATTTGTTTGAAGGCTCTGCATGATGGACAACTAAAAAAAAAAAAACAGGGGCATAATAGGAAAATATATTTTCTTCTGTGACAATCAGTGACTTTGCAACGTCTTTGCGGTGAACCTCGTCCTCGCCTGTCTGTCACGAAATCACAGAATCTGTCGACCAATCAGCACGGAGCGACTCTAAAATCTTGTGATTGACAGAATACGTTTCCAATTTAACAAGACGGCCTCATGATAATGAATCTGACTTCGGACTTTCTGAACCCAAACCCAAACTTTACTTTTTACATTTTATTTTTTTATTTCCACAGTGCAGGTTTATATTAATATGAATGACTAAAACGTCCTTGTTGATGTAGTAAACAGCTCAGTCACACGGACGCACTGCCTTTAATCATATACAATGCACTGATATTTAATGTAAATAATTTATTGTATTTTTATATACTTTATTTATAAAAAATTATAATATATCAATTATATAAAAATTATCTAATGAAAATATTAATCAATTTGGACCTTTTTATTTAAATATTTTGTTCTGATCAAAATAAAGTCAATATTTTGTTTATTTTATTGGCCATTAAAAAAAAAAAAAATATATATATATATATATATATATATATATATATATATATATATATATATATATATATATATATATATATATATATATATATTTCTTTTTTATTATTATTATTTATTTATTTATTTTTTTTAATTACCACTTGTAATTGTGTTTTTGTGTGTGTGTGTGTGTGTGTGTGTGTGTGTGTGTGTGTGTGTGTGTGTGTGTGTGTGTGTGTGTGTTTCCTCATGCTGTCTGTCTCTAACACACAAACTATTACTGTCCGAATCGTTAAACTCAAGCCCCTAAAAATATGTATTTTGTTTAATAACAGTGAGATGAAGTTACACAGGAGCAAATTAAACATGCGTATCAAGGCTATAAGTCATTATCACCATGGTAACCATGGCTTGTAAGATATGTGGAAGTGTGTGTGTGTGTGTGTGTGTGTGTGTGTGTGTGTGTGTGTGTGTGTGTGTGTGTGTGTGTGTGTGTGTGTGTGTGTGTGTGTGTGTGTGTGTGTGTGTTTAGAGTTGAGAGTTGAGAGACGGCCATTATGAGCACTCCATCACTCTTCTTAACCTACTTAACAGCTGGACCTTGGAAATGACAAGCTGACACACACACCACACTTCAACTGTGTGTGTGCGTGTGTGTGTGTGTGTGTGTGTGTGTGTGTGTGTGTGTGTGTGTGTGTGTGTGTGTGTGTGTGTGTGCCTCCCAGGCTTATCCAGAGGGACTCAGGTGTGTGATTTGACGGCGGGAAATGAAGGTTTTGTATCTGCATTGAAAATCGTAATTTACGATCTCGGGGAAATAATTGGCCGGTTTGCCGCTCGGACTCGGATTTATTTTCTCCCTGCGATAATAAGCCTCAATTCTTCTTCTTTTTTTCATTTTCCATTTCATTTTAATTCTTAAAAATAAATTAAAGCGATGTTTGAAGTTAATGTGCTGCTTTGTTTCAGGGTCGTGTTACATTTATTCCGACTTTCATGGGAATAGTTTGATTATGATTACCTCTAGGCCACGGTTCTGGGAAAATCAGACTGAGACGAAATTCTTTCTTTCTTTCTTTCTTTCTTTCTTTCTTTCTTTCTTTCTTTCTTTCTTTCTTTCTTTCTTTCTTTCTTTCTTTCTTTCTTTCTTTCTTTCTTTCTTTCTTTCTTTCTTTCTTTCTTTCTTTCTTTCTTTCTTTCTTTCTTTCACCCAAGGAGAAAAATTGTTTGTGTATCATAGATAGATAGATAGATAGATAGATAGATAGATAGATAGATAGATAGATAGATAGATAGATAGATAGATAGATAGATAGATAGATAGATAGATAGTGGTACTTCCTGCTACAGACCACGCCCACTTCAAATAGTTTCAACACCTCTTTTATTATATAGATTTATCATTTTTCTTTCTTGACATTCTGCATGGATTTGCTTAATTCTGATTGGTCATTATTATACTTTCCTTACATGAAACAAACAAACAAACAAAAAATCTATGAAACATGTGATTATGCAATTTCAGTGTCTCGACTCCAATCCGATCCGATCCGGTCCGACTCGACGATCCCAGGCAGCTGTCACCTGGCCCTTTCAGCTCCATGCCATAAACACTCAGCTTCATGTTTTTTCCTGGCGAGAGGCCGTGATTACAGGCTGAGCGTTTATTACACATTTTCAGAAAGATGAGTGCTTTGCTGAAAAACAAAATCCCTTGTTCTTCTGATCACAAGACTAGACGTAGCAGTACGCTGACCCACATTAGATTTCCCTCCAGCACGAAAAAAAAAAAAAAAAAAGATTACGTCTAGAAGATCATTCTCAGAAATGTGATTAGCGACATTTTATTGGTCATGTGAAGGATGTTGCTTATTAGTGGAGATCATCAGATTTCCTGTTTGTGTAGGGAAGCAGATGGACACGTGCTTTTCTCCTCTGCTGTGCTTCTCGGTCTCACAGAGCTGGTCAGGAGGAGAAGATAAGCTAATAAGGCTAAAAATAATGACTCATGCATTTATACAGGCGTTTTTTGTGCAGGATACGTTCAGCTCGGGGCCACCAGCGTGTGTGTCAGATGAACTTTGGCCACTAACTTGGCCTTCAACAGAAAAACCTGAGCTGATGTTTCTTCTAAAGAAAAGTGTTCAATAAACATTATATCGCCAAAAGTATTGGGACACCTGACATTTCCAGCCATGTGTGGTTCTTCCTCAAACTGTCACCACGAAGTTTAAGGCACCCGAATGAATAGGACGTCTTTAGATGCAGTAGCAATACATTTTCCCTTTACTTTATCTAGAGGAACCACACCTGCTCCTGTATGATGTTCCTGTGCACAAAGCCAGCTCCATGAGATCTGCTTTACATAGTTTGGAAGATCTCCTGTTATAGACCTCCAACCCTATTGGGTGGAATGTGAAAACTGACTGAACTCCAGGCCTCACCTTCTCACCTACATCAGTACCTGACTTTACTAAAACCCTTGTAGATCTTCACAAATATCCACAAGTTCTAGTGGAGCATCTTCCCAGAAGAGTGGAGCTTATTATAAGAGCAAACGGAAACCAAATGTGGAATGGGATGTTCATAAAGAAGCACATAGCAATCTTATGGTCAGGTGTCCACAAATGTTGCCGTTAAAAATCTACATAATTCATTGATGTCAAAATAAAGAAATGAAACTAAAATTAAGGCAGAAGTGTAATTGATGTAAATTCCTTTTTAAAGTCTCATAAATGTAATTAACTCATTAGGAGAATGAATCCACAGCAGAAAGAGTTTCACTTGTGCTAAATCTCCCGCAAGCAGCTGATCTGAACGCTGCAGCTAATTAAGGCTTTTAAAAAGTATATATATATATATACAGTATACACTAGCAGTAACTAACTAACCCAGCCATTAGGGGGGCACAAGCCAGTGTACTCTTAGTGCCGGTCCCAAGCCCGGGTAAATGGGGAGGGTTGCGTTAGGAAGGGCATCCAGCGTAAAACATGTGCCAAATCAAATATGCGGATCACAAATGAGAATTTCATACCGGATCGGTCGAGGCCCGGGTTAACAACGACCGCCACAGGTATCGTTAGCCGACAGTGTACTGGTGGAAATTGGGCTACTGTTGGCCGAAGGAGGAGAAGGAGAGGAGGAAGGCGTCTACAGAGACGGCAGGAAAAGGAGCAGTGTAGGAGAGTAAAGGTTCGGGTTGGTACTTTAAATGTTGGTACTATGACGGGTAAAGGGAGAGAGATAGCTGATATGATGGAGAGGAGAAAGGTAGATGTGTTGTGTGTTCAGGAGACCAAGTGGAAAGGGAGTAAGGCCAGGAACATTGGAGGTGGGTTTAAACTGTTTTATCATGGTGTGGATGGGAAGAGAAATGGTGTAGGGGGATTCTGAAGGAAGCGTACAGTAAGAGTGTAGTGGAGGTGAAGAGAGTTTCTGATAGGGTGATGATCGTGAAGGTGGAAGTTGAAGGGATGATGATAAATGTCATCAGTGCCTATGCTCCACAAGTTGGCTGTGAGATGGAGGAGAAGGAAAGATTCTGGAGTGAATTAGATGAAGTGGTAGATGGTGTACCTAGGAAAGAACGATTGGTGATTGGGGCAGACTTTAATGGGCATGTAGGTGAAGGGAACAGAGGTGATTAGGAGGTGATGGGTAGGTATGGTTTTAAGGAGAGGAATGTGGAAGGGCAGATGGTGGTAGATTTTGCTAAAAGGATGGAAATGGCAGTGGTGAACACGTATTTTAAGAAGAAGGAGGATCATAGGGTGACGTATAAGAGTGGAGGAAGGTGCACACAGGTGGATTATCTTCTGTGTAGGAGATGCAACCTGAAGGAGATTGGAGACTGTAAGGTGTTGGCGGGGGACAGTGTAGCTAGACAGCATCGGATGGTGGTCTGTAGGATGGTTTTGGAGGCGAAGAAGAAGAGGAGGAAAGTAAGGTTTGAAAGAAGAATAAGATGGTGGAAACTGAAGGAGGAAGAGTGTAGTGTGAGGTTCAGGGAAGAGGTCAGACAGGGGCTTGGTGGTGGTGAAGAGGTGCCGGATGATTGGGCAACTACTGCAGGAGTGATGAGGGAGGCAGCTAGAAAAGTACTTGGTGTGACATCTGGAAATAGAAAGCAAGACAAGGAGACGTGGTGGTGGAATGAGGAAGTGCAGGAGAGCATTAGGGGAAAGAGATTGGCAAAACAGAAGTGGGATCGACAGAGTGATGAGAAAAGTAGGCAGGAGTACAAGGAGATGCGGCAGCAGGTTAAAAGGGATGTGGCGAAAGCCAAGGAAAAGGCATATGAGGAACTGTATAAGAGGATGGACACTAAGGAAGGAGAAAAGGATTTATACCGATTGGCCAAGCAGAGGGACCGAGCTGGAAAGGATGTACTGCAAGTTAGAGCAATAAAGGATGGAGAGGGAAATGTGTTGACTAGTGAGGAGAGTGTGTTGAGAAGATGGAGGGAGTATTTTGAGCAGCTGATGAATGAGGAAAATCAGAGAGAGAGAAGGTTTGGAGGATGTGGAGTTGGTGAAGCAGGATGTAGATAGGATTAGTAAGGAGGAAGTGAGAGCAGCGATTAAGAGGATGAAGAATGGAAAGTCGGTTGGACCAGATGACATACCGGTAGAAGCGTGGAGATGTTTAGGAGAGATGGCAGTGGAGTTTTTAACCAGATTCTTTAACAGGATTCTGGAAGGGGAGAGGATGCCTAAGGAATGGAGAAGGAGTGTGCTGGTACCGATCTTTAAACATAAGGGAGATGTGCAAACCTGCAGTAACTACAGGGGAATTAAGTT
>NC_139587.1:1988004-1990504 GCF_946808225.1 Silurus aristotelis | reverse complement strand
TGTGTGTGTGTGTGTGTGTGTGTGTGTGTGTGTGTGTGTGTGTGTGTGTGTCAAGTCAAGTCAAGTCAAGTTTATTTGTATAGCGCTTTTCACAACAGACATTGTCTCAAAGCAGCTTTACAGAAAACAACAGTGAAGGTGAATGGTGTGCGTTTGTCCCTGATGAGCAGCCGTGGCGACAGTGGCAAGGAAAAACTCCCTTAGATGATATGAGGAAGAAACCTTGAGAGGAACCAGACTCAAAGGGGAACCCATCCTCATATGGGTGACATCAAAAGTTTGGTCATAAATCTTTCAACAATACAGAACAATTTGTGATCATCATAGATCCAGCATCAGCTTCTCCATGCCAGGGCCTTTAAACACTCGGCATCTACTTCTCCATGATCATCCATAGGTCCATAATCTTCACGAGGTGGGACGTGACTGGAGCTGGCCAAACCTCAGGATGCCTCGGGATGGGGAGAGAAAGAGAAGCAGTGGAGAGGAATTAGCGTAGCTGCTGTTCATGATATTAACAGCACAAGTTGATAATGTGCATGTGATCAGATGTTCTGGAGCACAAGGTTGTGATGTGATGTGTGTGATGTGTGTTATGTGTAGGCTTTGCTAAAAAGATATGTTTTTAATCTACACATAAACTGGGAGAGTGTATCTGAACCCCGAACACTGTCAGGAAGACTATTCCAGAGTTTAGGAGCTAAATGTGAAAATGCTCTACCGCCTTTAGTGGACTTTGCTATTCTAGGAACTACTAGAAGCCCAGAGTTTTGAGATCTCAGGGAGCGTGACGGATTGTAGCGTGTTAAAAGACTGGATAGATACATGGGAGCCAAACCATTTAGTGCTTTATAAGTGAGTAGCAGTAGTTTGTAGTCTATTCGAAACTTAATAGGAAGCCAATGTAGGGACGATAAGATTGGGGTTATATGATCGTATTTTCTTGACCTAGTAAGAACTCTTGCTGCTGCATTCTGAACTAACTGAAGCTTGTTTATTAATGATGCAGGACATCCACCTAGTAATGCATTACAGTAGTCTATTCTAGAGGTCATAAACGCATGGACGAGCTTCTCTGCATCAGATATAGATAACATATTTCTTAGCTTAGAAATATTTCTAAGGTGAAAGAAGGCTGTTTTTGTAACTTGATTGATGTGATTATTAAAAGATAAGTTGCTGTATAAAATAACTCCCAGGTCTTTTACCGTTGAACTAGTAGTTACAGAACAACCGTCTAAATGCAGGCTGAGATGCTGGAGCTTCTGTGTACTATTTTTTGGGCCGATGAGCAAAATCTCCGTTTTATCAGAATTTAATAGCAGAAAGTTATGGGTCATCCAATCTCTTATTTCTTCAACACACTCAGTTATGCGAGCTAATTGAGCTGTATCGCCTGGTTTGGATGAAATATATAGCTGGGTATCATCAGCATAACAATGGAAGCTAATTCCATGCCTTCTAATAATATTTCCTAATGGAAGCATGTATATTGTAAAAAGCAGGGGTCCCAGAACTGACCCTTGTGGCACGCCATAATTTACTAGCATTATCCTGGATAGCTCTCCATTTAAATCTACGAAATGGTAACGATTGGACAGGTAGGATTTAAACCAGCTTAATGCCTGTCCCTGAATACCGATGTAATTCTGTAAGCGATCGAGGAGAAGATCATGATCTATAGTGTCGAACGCAGCACTAAGATCTAGTAAAACTAATAGGGAGATGTAGCCTTGGTCTGAAGCTAAAAACAGGTCGTTAGTGATTTTAACTAGAGCAGTTTCTGTGCTATGATGGGGCCTAAAACCTGACTGAAACTCTTCAAAGATATTGTTCTCCTGCAAGTGGTTACATAGCTGGGCAGCGACTATGTGTGTGTGTGTGTGTGTGTGTGTGTGTGTGTGTGTGTGTGCATGTTTTCTGGCTTGCATTATGACTAAGGCCAATTGGTGATGAAGAGCAGAGAGACTTTCCTCTCTCTTTTTATTGACAAAGTGTCAGCAGGGTGGCCCGACCGATATAAGCGGCACAGAAGCAATCAAGAGAAATCCCCTCACCACACACACACACACACACACACACACACACACACACACCCCAAAGAACACACACAGACGTTGAGCCGAGCTAAAACCGGGTTGTGTTTGGTTTGGGGTAATGGCTGTGCCGTTAGAGTTTATCAGACAACCATCACACACTTTTCTTCGAAGAAGAAAGAAACTAGTAGTCAACAGAAAGAAATGGAAAAGAGCAGGTTCCTCATGATTGGATTGTCTGGACGTGTGCACACACACACACACACACACACACACACACACACACACACGGAGAAAAACATTAGGCTGATTCGAAATCTGTACATGTTTTATTTTCTCTAGACCATTGGCTCGGTCCTGTCTATATTCTGGAGTGTAATAATATTTAACACTACATTAAACAGAAATTACAAAATGCAGTGACATCAGAAGACTTTTTTTTTTTTTTTTTTGGCCAAACTTTT
>NC_139587.1:1933004-1985504 GCF_946808225.1 Silurus aristotelis | reverse complement strand
TTCTGGGTTTTTCACATTTGAATTGTTTCTCTTGATTATTTATTTATTTATTTATTTATTTATTTATTTATTTATTTATTTATTTATTTATTTATTTATTCATTCATTCATTCATTCATTTAATTAGTCAATTAGTTAGTTGGTTAGTCAGTTAGTAATTAACTTCCTGTTTGTTTTTAAATACCTGTTTTTTTTAACCCTTTCATTTATTTTTATTCCCAGTTCGGATTTTTAGATCCACTCTCACCCTACTTCCTGTTTCTTTCTTTTATTCCTGGTTTCTTTCAATATTTTAGCTTATGCTTATTTCTACTTTCAGATGTTTCCTAGCATTTAGTTCATTTTTTATTATTGGTTCATATTTAGTTCTTCGTATTTCTTATTTTTTAAGTTCTTCTTCCTGATCGAATTTCTTCTCATCATAACTTCTGTTTATTCCTAGTTCTTAGTTCAAGTTTGTTCCCATTTCTTAGTTCTTGTATATTTAAAGTTCCTGTTTATATACAGTTCTTAGTCCTTGTTTATTTCTACATCTCATTGTCCTTAGTTCCTATTTATTACTAGTTTTTAGTTCCTCTTTATTTCCTTATTCTTAATTCTTAGTTTCGGTTTGTTTCTAGATTGTGTTTATTCCTAGTTCTTAGTTCCTCTTTATCCTAAGTTCCTGTTTAGTCATAGGTCTTCTTTGTTTGTGTGTTCAATTCCTCATACATAGTTCCTGATTAGTATTAATTCAGGTTTATGTCTAGTTCTTAGTTCCTGTTTATTACTAGATCTTAGTTCCTGTTTATGCTCAGTTCCTGTTTGTTTCTAGTTCTCAGTTCTTGTTTATTTCCAGATTATGATCGAGAGTATTACAGGTAAGTCCTTTTCTTCTGATGTGTGATTTGGAGCTGAATCCTGGTGGAATTCTTCACCTCTGTATTCACAGTACAGTGTTTTTCTGTCTAAACTGGAAAGAAGAAATGAATGAATGAATGAAGCAGAATGAAAGAAATGGAGAGAATGCAGATTCACATTTTGCCATACAGGCTTTCAAAGTCATTGTGTGTCTCAGTAATGTCTCAGAAGTGGAGTCTTTTTGTTTGAAAAATGCTTTTCACCAGACCTCACTATGGAATCCTGCACACGTTGCCTATGCAGTTTTATACAAAACGCCTTTTTTCTTTCTGCTCTGAAATGTTTGCAGCAGATTCATTAACTTGTTGTCGCATTCAGTGAAAAGCTAAGTGATTTCAAAAGCATGCTTCCAGCCTCAAATATTGATGTTTTTTATTTTTTTTTCATTCTTAATGATTTACTTGAATGACCCTAAGAACCTTAAGAGTGTAATTAAATGCAATTAAACCAACAAATGATGGGAATTTTTTCTGTGTGCGAATGAGAAAGTATAAATCATGCATACAATATTTTATTTTTGGACGCATTTACGGCTGGCAGTTTTACCCTCATGTCCACATAGATGTTCATGTTCACGTCCCTGTCTATGTCATGCTCTCATTCATGTCCACATTCACGTTAATATCTACGTTCATGTCCACATCTGCATCTACAGTATGTCCATGTTGATGTCCTGATTCATGTCCACATCCACGTCTCTATCCATGTTCAAATTCGTGTACACCTCCCTGTTATTATCTACGTCTAGGTTTATGTACATGCTCATGTCCACATTGACGTCTATGTCATATTAATATATTAATATAAAATAATTTCAAATGTTGTTCTCTAATGAATGTATCCAGGCTGAAGATCCACCATATAGAACACAAGCAGAGAAAAGATGATGATGATCAGGAATGTCTCTGTTCTCAGTCATGTTCTCATCACTGACTCCCTCTGTATCATCCACGTTAACCTCAGACTTCTTACTGCCTTCTGCCTGCTCATTGTGATCTTCAGAAACTAGTCCACGTCTGTGGTGTGAGAGAGAGACAGGAAATGATGCACCAGTGGATTAAAAAAGCTGCGCAATGACAGGAAACAGGTTGATGTGCTGAAAACGGTGCAATGAGAAGATAAAATATTGAATACTGAAAAGTGGAAAGTCTTACAACCGTGTTCACGTCCCCATTCTTCACGTCCACCTCCACAACCATGTCCACACCCACGTTGGTGTCCATCCTGCCTGTCACAGTCCCCGATTTTATATTTCCCACAAGTGATCATTTCCTCCTAATCAGACAAATATTTAGTTTGTTGTTTATTATTTGGAGAAATCTGGGAAATAAATCTGTCTGAGTGAAGCAGAAAAAAAAAAAGAAAAGGATGGGAGATGAGTTTATAAAACACACTGTAAACTCCATCTGCAATCACGCAGGCAGAAATCGTTATAGTCTCTGTGCAAACTATTCAAACAGCTGCCTGCTGGTAAAAACAAAATGTTTTGAAAGAAGCACTTATGCAGGTTTGTTTCTGTGTGTGTGTGTGTGTGTGTGTGTGTGTGTGTGTGTGTGTGTGTGTGTGTGTGTGCATGTAGATCCATGACAGCTCATGACTGCTTGCCCCCATGGGACACCCCGAACGGGATAAACAACACTGGAAGGTAATTCGACTCACTAAATAACACAAAGGCACAGTGGTGTGTGAATTAATTTCCCTCTTTAAGGCTGAATGAACAGGGCAGAGAGAGCGAACGTCTCCTTCCTCCAGACGAATGATAATGCAGCGACCTGAGAAACACACAGCGGCTGTGTAAACAAGCAGCCATTTTGTACAAGAAACTCTCAGAGGACTTCATCAGTTATGAAAACTTAATACAACACACTTATACGGAGTTCAGTCCCACGTATCCGGGGATTTCATCCTGAAGTTACTCGAACACATCTGGATTCTGGGTTCAGACGTAACAGACGTTTTGCGAAAAGGCCGGCTCTGAAGTCTTTTATTGTGATATCTTCATTAACGTTTCTATCTTTCTTTCTTTCTTTCTTTCTTTCTTTCTTTCTTTCTTTCTTTCTTTCTTTCTTTCTTTCTTTCTTTCTTTCTTTCTTTCTTTCTTTCTTTCTTTCTCTACAATTGGATTGGATGGCGTTCTCTTTAATTAGAGAGCACTCTGTGCAGTTGGAGATGAATCCACATCAACACCCTAAAGATCCATGAAGCTATCGAGCAACGCAAGAACTTTGAGGATGGATTTTGACTGCAATCAATATCAACAGACTGCTACAATGTGCTCAGGACCACAGTTTACATTTAATCGCCTTTCAGTGCACAGCTTCACAATGATAGAACTGTAATGAAATGGGCATTCGATGTTGAGGATGAGTCTGGTTCCTCTCAAGGTGTCTTCCTCATTCCATCTCAGGGAGTTTTTCCTTTACCACAGTCACCACTGGCTCACTCATTGGGTATAAAGTTACAATTCTAAGGAACAGTCCATTCTATATTTTGAACACTTAAACCTTTTTCACATAAACACATAAACCCCAAACTGTTATCACAAAGTTGGAGGCCCACAGCTGTGCAGGACGTTTTTGGGTGTGGTAGTTTTTTAATGTTCTACGAGGATTAGGAGACCTAAACCTGTTCCAGCATGACAGTGGTGCTGTGCACAAAGAGAGCTTCATCCTTATTGATCTGGATAGATGTGAATGCTGACTGCACCCCAGGCCTCCTCACCTTCTGACTTCCAGCCTTGTAGCTGGAAGAATCTCCACAAAGTCTGGTGGAACATCTTCCCAGAAGATTGAAGCTTATAATTAACAACAGATGAAGACATAAAAATGTTTAAAAAGAAGGACATAGCAAACTTACTTTTAAGTAACTTTCAAACTTTTGTCCATATCCTAAAGCAAACACTTTCCAGAACAAAATGTACAAAACTCTAAGATGATAGCATCATTACTAGTGCGAATAATGTAATATTTCTGAGTGGAGCTTCACTATTGATCGCCCTGATGCACAAATAAACAGAACTGAATGTTCCAGTCATCTACAATTTTAATTTTCATAACTAACGATAGAGAAAGTGCTTTCTGGACATTATAAAATGAGTTTACGCATCACATTCTCCTCAGGCCAGGTCGAGCAACTCCTGCATTCTACATTGAACACCCTTTTATTTCTGAGGAGCCTGTTTTTTTTTTTTTCTAATCCCTGAAGGATCTTCTTTAATAACAGATGTAAAGTTGAAGGAGACGGCTGGTGGGTGGTTGTAGAGGTAGCGTGAAATGGTAGCGTTTAATCTCTCGTAAAGCTTTTAGTGTGATCGTAAACGGCACGGCGGCAGAACGAAGCGATATCATCTGCACGCTCTTCATCGCTGCTGTTCGGCCGGCGAGACGTGAGGAACATCTCGCATTGATTTACATTTAAAGAATACTCGCCTTGACGTGTTTCGATCGGCCTTGAAATCTTTGTTAGAAAGGGAGCGGGTGGGGTTTTTTTATTCCTACCAGAGGGTCAGGATTTCAGACCGCGGCCTTGACCCCTCGCTCGTAACCGGGTTTAAATAATAGTGTCTGCTCGCTGAGCAAATGTAAAAATCAAAGGGGGTTTTATGTCGCTTGGGTTAATGATTCCATTTTATGACCTCTGGCTCAACTTCTCTACACAGGACTAAATTAGGAAGTGGTGACTACGAGGTCAAACCAAATATTGATCAGTTTAACCTTTTATGTCTAGAATTATCATTTGTTAACTAGATTTTTACCTTAATGACATGTTTCTCAATCCTGAACCTTGAGTTCTATACTTATTAACTATTCTTTTGGGTTTTCTGTCCACTAAAATTATTGCAGAAATTATTATTATTATTATTATTATTATTATTATTATTATTATTATTATTATTATTATTATTATTATTATTATTTCATCATGATTAATACTGTTATTATCATTATTGATATTGGTATTGTTATTTAGGCAAAAAAGAGCCCAAAAGATAAAAGGTTCAGTTATAAAATTTTTATTATAAATTAAACAACCAAAATTTGTAAGTTTGTAAATAAGCTATTAATAAATAAATAAAAACAATTGAAAAAATTGTAAGAAAGAAAATAAAGTCAAAGCCTGCCGACTCATCACGAGAAAATAATAATTACTAATTATTACAAATTAATATTATAATAGTTAAAAATGATAAGACAATGTAGGAAAAAAAGATAAAAGGAAGGAAGATAAGGAAAAATAAATAAATAAATAAATAAATAAATAAATAAATAAATAAATAAATACTAGGGTTAGGGTTAGGGTGTATATAGGGTTAGGGTTTTATATATATATATATATATGCATGTATATTAAATATAGTCATTAAGGAGTTTATTTCCTGTTAATGAAAACGTCGAGGTCAAAACCAAAGCACTGAGTTTAACTTGATATTTAATTAATTACTGCACTATTTTAACACAAAAATTTCCATCTGTGATCTTCAGCAACAATAAACCCTCAAATATTGCTCAGAATTTCCAGGAAATATCTATTATTCGTTTTAAATGTAAGTTTCGAGCATTGGAGAATGTTTATCTCAACAACATCTGAACACATTTGCCTAAATTTGTTTTATTTATGTTTAATAAATAGACGTTTAACAATTTGACAATGCCCCTGAGCACAAAGCTCCATGAACATAACATGGGTTTGGAGTGGAAGATCTTGGGTAGCCTTCATCATGAATTCTGTGGACATTTAAGTTTTCATCCACATGTGGTTCTTCTCAACCGCTCATACCGAATTGCACAATTGTATAGGATGTTCTTGGATGAACCTCAAGCTTACTGAACACGTTTGCGATGAATTGGAATGTTGACTGCATTCTGCAGTATCTGACTTTAGTGAATGACCACAAATGACCACAAGCACACTCGAAATTCTAGCGGAACATCTTCCTGGAAGATTGGTGGTTATCATGACTGCAAATAAGTTCTAAATGTGGAATAAGACGTTCAGAAAGAAGTACACAACCATCTTATATTCAGGTGTCCAATGTCTAGAAGGTGTGTTTCTTTTATTCTTGTGTGAAGAATCCCATCACTAATGCTTCAATTCAAGAAAAGTCTGCCAACATTTTTCCTCTAAACTACAAAGAGGATAAAATCTGAGCAACGAGCCGAGAAAACCGACCATCATGTGCGTAACCCGACTCTGAATACACGTAGCTTTCCTCACACTGATACTGAAAGATTTGTGAACACACTCCTTAAAAGTGTAACAATATCAAAGAAGACAGGTTCAAGTCTGAGACCAATTTCCTTCTTTGTGACGTCTCTGGGAAGTTTTTCTCGTTGCTGTCACTTCTGGTTTGTTTAACATGGATTTACTTTGATTGCTGGATTTTATGAAGTTGAACTTGCTGTAGAAATAAAATCGAATTGAACAGAACGAGTGAAAATTGGGCAGTAATCAGCTCCAGACTTCTTCACCCAGAGCTGCCCTTTAATCAGTAGAGCAGGATTGCTCCCTTGGAGTTAACCATAACCTTGCTCGGAGTTCGAAAATGTGTGTGTGTGTGTGTGTGTGTGTGTGTGTGTGTGTGTGTGTGTGTGTGTGTGTGTGTGTGTGTGTGTGTGTCAGTGCCAGTCCTGCCTGAGTGAGTTTAATTGATGCAGGTAGTCACACTCGGTGAACCCCACCGCGTACCTCCCTGCCCCGCCTACACACATTACCACTAATTGTCTGTGATGTCTCTCTCCTGCTAAGCCCGCCTCTCTCTCGATCTCTCTCTCTCTCTCTCTTTCTCTCTCTATCTCGCTCTCTCTCTCTCTTTCTTCTCGACTAGTTTCTCATTTCTTCCTGTCTCTGCTGCTTCCTCTGTCCTTTATCTTTTACACGTTTTGATCCTTCATGTTACATAACATCGACTCCCTCATCCTCCAAGAGACGCCGCTTCGTATCACAATTACTGTTGATGAGGACCAGCAGGAAGAAAAAAACAGGAAGAAAAATATGCAAGGAAAATGGAGAGCCACTATATTCTAAAGTCTGAAAAATAGCTAGAAGTTGAAGGACTTTCAATAAAAAAAAAGTCCTGTGGATAACGATGCAATCGCAACAATCCCAGTTCCACGCTGATGGAGGACTTCTGGGTGTGGAAAATGACGCAATCGAAACAATCCCAATTCCACGCTCTGGGAGAACCGATGGATTGACTGTTATTGGAGAAAAAAGTTGTAATTTTCTTGACTTTTTTTTATGTGGAATATCTGCCAGTGGAAGCGGTGACTATAGAGACATTAACATCCGGCTTCCGACCAATCGGAAGCCAGAATTCACGAGTAATAACTTCAAGTCTGCTTCAACTTTGGTCTGAAAATGTTAACCCTACTTCTGCTGCAGCTTTTAAGTCATTATCTCAATCCTAATAAGCAGAGAACCTCCCAGAACATCACTTCTCAGTCTTCACTCTTCCCTCCACATGGTCCTTCATCCCTCATTCCGTTTCCATCTCCTCGCAGATGTAGTGCATTATGGGAATAGTGAAGGAGTCTGTTTTATGAAGATCCACACCCTGTTATATGGCCCTGAGCTGCTGTTCCTTCTTCACACTCAGATTCAGCTGATAAACACTTGCAGATTTATATTCGGCGTTAATACCGTACGCTCGCGCCGCTGCGGGTTTCCCTCCTGCTTTATAACCCACTTGGAAACCAGATGGAGATTTACTTCTTCTTTAATGCTATACACAAGCGGTGAGGAAAGAACAAGATTCTGTTTATCTTCACAATAACCTGCAAAAAATCTTCATGTCTTGTGATTTGTATACCAGACCCAGTCCCTATACCATGGAGGTCCTGAGAGCTCATGCGGTCTAATATTTTTTCTTTCACTTTTTTGTGGACTTGACATAACAAAAGTTGTTTTCTCGTTATGACAACTGTGTGTTAAGCAGAATACACAGAACAATTAAGTACTGATCAAGAGGAAAAATCGTTCATGTCGAGATCACGAGAGAACAACTTATTTTGAGATCACAAGTAAATGATGTTTTGCCAGTGAGGAAACAAGAAAGCAATAGAGAATATTATAATGCATGACCTCTAGGACTGTTGTACTATACAGAGTGGTGCAGAAAACAAAAAACATCCAGAGAAACACAGAGTGGAAGTTCTACGGCTTGTTGATGAGAGACCTGGTTCTCTTGAGCTCGAGCTGAAGAGCATCAACTGTCCAAAAAAAAATGTTTGAGGAACTTACAATGTATTAGAAGCTCTCTGTGTGTGTGTGTGTGTGTGTGTGTGTGTGTGTGTGTGTGTGTGTGTGTGTGTGTGTGTGTGTGTGTGTGTGTTCAATGTAACCTCAAATACAGAAATTGAATACATCTTTTTTTATCCACACTTCCTCATATTACCGACTTTTTTTATTTATTAATTTTTGTATTTTTTTATCAGAGATCCACACTATCCACTTAACCGCGCCGAGACAAAGTGGGCTGAGATCCGAACTGAACCGCAAGAGGTCAAAGGTCACTCCACTTTCTGTATTAAAGTGCCTCCTAAGCTGATTCTCTGGAACGACTCTTCGGCATTCGCATCCTCATTCGCAGGCTCGGTCACGTCCACCAGACCATCTGCTGAATAACAAGCACATAGTGACACACACACACACACACACACACACACACACACACACACACACACACACACACACACAGGCTTGTCTGTCTGTATTGTAGCTATATAATGGTATGCCTAACTCTAATCTTAACACCTCACCATAATCTTCTAACCTCTGCAACATCAAAGCCACAACATCAAAGCTGAGGTGGTTAAAGCTCTCATACACACACACACACACACACACACACACACACACACACACACACACACACACACACACACACACACACAAGCTATTTTCAGATTCTAAAGAATTTCCCAATTTTGGCTAATTATAATACAGTATATTACTATGCTGCCTAATACAGCTGAATTCTCCAATCTGATTGGTCAGAAAGAGATTCATTTCCTAGACGTCTATATTTATTGTGTCAGTGTTGATGTGAAGAAATGTTTTTTTGGAAGATTTTTTTTTTTTTGGAAGAAAGAAGTCTCCACTGTCAGAGGTCAAGCTGGAAAGTCCTCAGAAACTCACGACATGACGTGTGTCCAGAAAGAACGACCGTTTAAAGAATCTGGTTTCAAGGACGTTCTTTTTCAACGTAAGAATTCTTTTTACATTGATGAAACGTTTTCCAGTGTCAGGGGTCAAGCTGGAAGATCCTCAGTAACTCATGACAAGCCGTGCACTGTTTCTGTTTTCTGAAATTGAAAAAATTGAGGGAACTATTTCAAGGACGTTTCGTTTAATGGAGATTAAAGGAAACTATAGAGGGATAAAAGTTTTCAGCAATGATGGAGCACAATACCCATAGCCATGAACTTTACTGATGAGAATGTGATAATAAAAATGATAGAACCAAAAAATGTCTATTTGTGCAAACACACACACACACACACACACAAACACTGCGTATTTCCTCCGAGAGCATTGGAACGATGCCTTTCTGCCGAATACGAGCCTTTTTTATTTTCCTTTTTTTATTCAGGATAATTATTTTAACTTCCCGAGCATGATGTTGTCTGAGATAATGACATCCTTATCTCGGCGTAACGATCACGCCGGCTGCTCCCTCGCACGGCTTAATCTATCAGATCTTACCTTTAACAAATGACATCTCGGGATGATAAAACGCGATTCAAAAGGCTGCCGCTACCTGATTAGGTCGAATCACGTCACCGTTTCTGCGGCAGAACGATTTTATTTTTTATTTTCTTCACAGAACAAAAGACTCAAGGCTTCGGCTTTGGTTTGTTTTTGTTTTTTAACCAAACAAAGGCTTTTCAGAACAAAGCTGGTTAGAAGAGCGTTTCACGATTTTATTTTCTTTCTTTCTTTCATTTTTCTTTCTTTTTTTTTTTTTTTTCTTTTTTTTTTTTTTTTTTTTTTTTTAAGTTTTCTACGAGTTGCTTATAAATCCAAAAAATTCCTCCCTCTTCCGTTGTGCCTGGTAGCGTATACAGGTTACGGTGCATGCGGCTCACACGGCCTGACTCTTATGTTCTCAGCGATGCTCCAGGCAAAGCAGCACCTCTCCTGTATTAGGTTATTTTTTTTCTTCTCCTGTGCACTTTCTCTTGGCCTCTTTCTAGATGTCTGTCACTGTGTTTTTTATCTCCATAAAAAAATGGTATGTTTGCTGGAAAAAAAACGTGGTAACTTGCTGAGTAGTTTTCGTGTCATTTTCCTTTCGTGGAGACAAAAAAAGACCCTTCGTGAGCCGTTTGCTGGTGTGACACGGAAATAAAATGTCACGTGAATAAACTTTAAAATTCACAATTCAGAATTACACAATATAATATATACAAGGTAGTAGCAAAAAGTTTCTACACTAGTTTTGTAAGATACCAGCAGATGGCAGCACACGTCTGCACGCACAGTCACAGGGAGCACCGACATTCAGAAGTCGGTGTGCCGAAGACATCGTCCTGTGTACATCAGGAGCCGTGCAACTGTGCGTTAAACAACAGGCTTCGTACAGGTATTGCTTCTAAAATAAAAGAAACAATAAATGTAACTGTAAATAGATAATAAATTATATATATTACATTTTTTATACATTTTTGAATACTTATACTGTATATAAAATGGCTTTATGAATTTATAATCTCTGGGGTGAGATGATGTTAAAGGAAAATCACAGTGCTCTGTCGTTAAATACTTCCTTACCAAAGCATGACGTTAAGTGTTGCCGAGGACACAGATGTCCTCCATGCGTCCAATGGAGTGATAGAAAGAAAAAATAGGGAGAGCAATAAAAGAATGGCGAGATCGAGACCGGAACGGAAGTAGACGGTGTTGGGGAAGTTTTGACGAAGATTATTGCTGAGTAGTAATGGACATGTGATGGAATTTTACCCGTGCTCTTGGAGTTAATTGCAGTTTGCAGGAACAAACTTTGTGCACAGCAAGCATTTCCACAGCAGAGTGCGAGTGGGAGTAAACAAAAGCGAAACCGCAGAGAGATCACGCTATAGCGGAATGTAGGACAGGGCTCCGAGTACGAGCCTATTTATAATCAGCGGTTTAGGGGAAGGCGCGGGCGGCTCGGGATCGCCGTGGGCGAGATATCGATGTTATCGGAGATGTGGAAGATCATTTATCAACATTACGCAGCGACAGTGCTGACACGACTGTAGGTAACAGACACCATGCGAGGACTCGTCCCGGTGACAGAGAGATATAAAGTGTATATTAAAAATAGCCGGTAATATCAAAGTGAAATCACTTATACATGCTCAGCCCAAAAGTTTGTGGACAGTTGGATATAAGATCCCACACTGTTCCACATTCAGGTACGGTTACTGCTATCATAACCTGCACTACTCCAGGAAGGTGTTCCACTAGATGGTGGAGCGTGAGGAAAACATTTACAGGGAGAACAAACACTTCATGGTTTTGACTCGAACACTGTTTCATCAAACTGCTCTGTCATACGACATGAACATTTCTACATATACAAACTTTTAGCGATAACTGATTATCCCATAGCTCAAATCTTTTTCTATATGACCTCATTTACACACACACACACACACACACACACACACACACACACACACACACACACACACACAAACACACTCGAGCCTGTGCCTAATGCCTGGGGTTTTCCATGTGTGGATTTTAGCTATTTGACATGGCTGCACTCCTTCGCTTATGACTGAAGCCCAGGCCGTGAGTGATGATCTGAAGCTTGAACGATTCTTTATTAAAATGCTTTTCCGAGCTGAAAATGTAAATTATTGAAAAGAAATGGCTACTTGAGGTGAATTCTCAACTTCCAAAACAACAGCCCCAATTCCAAACCATGACGACTTGAAAATCCGGCTTGATTTTTATATAAATAATAAATAAATCCATAGCTAATCAGCTCATAATTTTGTGGACACCCAACTATACCATTCTTATAATAAGCTCAGCTTTGCTGTTCCTCTAGATTTTGGTGGATCTTAGTGGATCTTGGATCCAGAGGCATCTGGAGGTTGCGCCAGCTCCAGTTATGTGCCACCTCATAAAGATTTCGGACCTTCAAAAGAAAAGATGCCGACCCTCGAGGATCGCGAGGTGTCTAGAGACGTACCAGCTCCAGTTTTATCCCACTTCATGAAGATTCTGGCTTTGACTTCGTAATCAATATTTAAAGTAAAATAGTACATCTGCTGTTTCTCCATCATTGAACATCTCAGGCATGGAGAAGTTGGTGTTGGTGTTGAATTTATAATGATCTCAGATGTTGAACTAATTTATGGAGTTGCTCAGGAGTTCTTGTACTGACTGTAGAAAGGACATCACTCATAATCACGCATTCTGGTGCTCATGATAGTACTCTTGGTGCAACCAGGATGTGGATCAGTCTGGTTCTTCTCAATAGTAAAGTCAGGTACTGATGTAGGTGAGAAGTTAAGGAGGTCTGGAGTGTTCTCAGAGTTCACATTCATTCAAAAAGTGTTCATTAGCGTTGAAGCTCAATAGCAGGAGATCTTCCACTCCAAATTTCCCATGTAAAACAGATCTTCATGAAGCTGGCTTTGTGCACAGGAGCATTGTCATGCTGGAACAGGTTCGAGTCTTCTGGTTCAAGTGAAGGAACGATTTCATGCAAAGAGATTCTATATAATTGTGTCTTCAACTTTTGTGAACGTTAAACTTTATCAGTTTGTGTGAAGAACCATAACTATCTGAAAAGTCATAGTGTAGTTTGCATCCTAATAAAATATCACAGGAGGGAAGAAGTGCTGCTTTAGAAATCTGGTTAAAAAAAAAAGTCATTATTCTAAGATCATTTTTATGGGAGTGAAGTAATCAAGGGGAGAGAGCTCATTTCTGATGCTCGAGAAGGTGAAGGATTCGGTCAGGGAGCTTCAGTCGATGCCTTGAGCTCACTGTGATGGACTAAGTCTTTGATTACAGGTCAGAGGTTGAATGGATTTACGAAGGTAAGTAAGAGAGAAGGAGAGAAACAAAGGGGATGCTGAAGGACTTTGCACATCATCTAAACATGCTAATCTTTTAGCACAGGCTCCCGACTGTGTTTTCACTGTAACCTTGTTTTTTATTATTATTTTGTTCAGAATTCACGATTTGATATTGGTGCACTGATATGACAACATCGATGTGCGCTTCCTCTGCGCACGCTAATTAACTTCCTTTCTCAGAAAAACAAAGGCATGTACACAGCACACGTCTGCAAGAACGAGCTCAATCAATCCTTTGTGCATTTCAGGTTCCTGAATCTTCCATTCATCGTTTTTCCATATACTTTTTGTTTTAAGATTTGGCTCTTTTGTGTGTGTGTGTGTACATGTGTGTGTGTGTGCGTGTGTGTGCCTTCTTTATTCCAGCAGTAAAATAGAGGCTTAGGTCTCCTGGATTGGAGAGGAGTGTTTAAGCGATCCCCATGGCCACGCACACAGACTTAAATCTATTCTGACACAAGCTTAGTGCCTGTAATCCTATTATTCCCGTCCTATCCTGCACAAAAACATGTCACAATAGCGTATAAAGTTGAAACATTTGCCTAGTGTGTGTCCCGAGGCTTCCTCTCTAATGCCACCAGTTGTTTTTCTATAATTTAAGGTGATTCATTTCTATTTTTCAGGCCAAAATGGCACTAAAATACAGCAGTAATGATGTTGTGAGATTCATTATTTGAGAATGCTGGGCCGTGGATCATGTGCTAGCCTGCCGCACAGAAAAAAAATTATTTTTGATTTTATTTTCCATTTTATTGACTTTCCGGGTCTTCGGGGTGTTTTTTTTTATTTATTTATTTATTTATTTATTTATTTATTTATTTATTTTTACATCCATTTCCACCAATGCCAATTTCCTGCACTTGTTCAGCTTTTTTTTTTTCTTTTTCTGTGCGTCGATAAATGTAGACCACGAGCTAGCGTTAGCGAAGATGACTACAAAACACACATTGGTGAAGAGATTTTTGGAAAAAAATAGAAAAAAATAGTGATGAAGCAGATAAAGATTCAGGATTTTTTAAATGATAGCATAATAGTTATATAATAAGTACGTTATTGTGTTGGATAAAATCAAGGAAAAAGTTGTTTATATTAGCAAACTCACGAACAACACATGGGGTACAACATTTCTACTGGAGCTTTTCCTGTTTCTGAGAACGTTTTACAAAAAAATCCTCATCGTCGGACTGATAAAGAATGTTTTATTTATTTCTTTATTTCATTTATTTCTTTATTTGTAATATTATTTTTCAGTCAGAAAGAAAAGAATTTGAGGGGAATATTTTAGAAAATTATAAATGACCTCAAGGCCATTTCTCATGATGTGCATGCTTTCATATTTGTTGAAGAGTGAAATAAATAAATAAATAAATAAATAAATAAATAAATAAATAAACAAACAAATAAATAAACCTGTTTGTATACAGTATAAATAACAAATAATAATAATTATGACTATATTAATAAAAATAAGAATTGAGTTCATTGAAAAGTGGAGTTTGGCAAAATGTTGCTCTCATTTATTAATCTAAAGTAAATGTTGGCAGGTATTTGCTTTTATTTCACATTAATATGAATTTATATACACCCTTTTGCCAAAAGTTTGTGAACACCTGATCATACGATTGGTATGTGGTTCTTTTTGAACATTCCCATTTCACATTTATTTTCCATTTGCTGTTATTATAAGCTTCACTCTTCTGGGAAGAAGTTCCACTAGATGTTGTGACGGAGCCCTCAGATACACCCCCTCAGCCAGTCCTTTTTAAAGAGCTATTGTAGGTAGTGACAAGAGCCATTGCCATCGAGTGGCCGGCTGATCAGCAGAAAACTCGCCCTTCCAGTAAGCTTGACAAGCACTTCCTGCAACCCACGTCACTGTCTGGGACTTGGCTATTGTCTTGGAGGCCCTGCCTTACAGTCAAGACAGTCAAGCCTTCCTTTTGGCTATCTCTACTCTTAAAAGAGTAGGGGCTCTTCAGGCCCTCTCTGTGGCCCCTTCTTTTCTAAAAATCTATACCTGGCCAGTGCCTTCCTCTAACTTTAATGGGGTATGTTTCCAAAGTGTTGTTGACGCAGCGTCTCGTTCCCTGAGATTCATTAATCCACAAGGGTGGTAGTAAAGTCAGGAGGTTCATCAAAAGACATCCTATACAAGTGTGCCTCCAACTTCATTGTAGCGGTTTTAAGAAGAACCACATGAAGCTGGAAAACTCGGGTATCCACAGTTTAACAGTTCATTGTGAAGGCCCACCCTGATGATACAACATTTAATAAATGTCCATAATGTTGGGTGTTACAATGTCTTGTAAAGTTTCCCAGAATCTATGCCGTGCTCTTTTGTCCATGAACAAGCTTGAATTCTGAGCTGTGGGTTCTTCAGAAAGTGCAGGTGCGTCTGCACTTTTCAACAAGTGAGGAGGTTCCTGGAAAGATCAAAGCAGATATGGACCTGGAAACCGCAACCTCAGTTTGTTGGTTGTCTGTGAGGTAAGGTCAAGGTTGTTACTGGTGATTATGTTGAAGAGATGGAAAGATACGAAGCAGAAAGATCAACAACACAACCGATAGAAAAAAGTGAACAGCTGACTGAGTAACTCAGTACAGAGGCAGCTGGTGTTTTGCTCGAACCTGAACCGTGTCACTGAGACGTACACTTTGAAGGTGAACTGCGGAGGTGTCTGTGTTTACAACAGTGGGACTGAGAGTGATAAAGAGAGACAAAGAAAGAGAGAGAGAGAGAGAGAGAGAGAGAGAGAGAGAGAGAGAGAGAGAGAGAGAGTAAACCAACAATGAGAAATAATTTCCAGGGTGATGATTCCATGCTCTGAGAACAAAGCCTGCTTTAGCTGCAAAAGTATGTTTATTATCTGGAACTCAATGAGACCGATGTGTGTAGGTGTCCATGCTGTTTTTTTGTTTGTTTGTTTTTTTTACAGTCTCTAGAGTTTTAGCCTTGCTGCAAACCAAACAAACAAACAAACAAACAAAAAAATACTTTTACCATACTTTTACATTAACAGACAAATCCCAAGATTAATCTATAATACAGTACAGGAAAGCTCTGATATAGATTCCTAGAAATTCAACAATAAGGTCAAAAGATGTACAAACAACATGATTGAGCAGAGCAAAACTCTATCTCTGTAACCAGATAAAAAAAATCTCCACTTATCTGGGAAGATGTTCTTCTAGATTTTGGACTGTGAAGTGGTATCAAAAAGTTTGGAGACTCGCTCTGTTTACAAGAAATCAGAGCTCTATAACAAAAGATCTTCCACTCCAAACCATAAACTATATCTTCATGGAGCTGACTTTGTGCACAGGGGCATTGTCATGCTGGAGCAGGTTTGGGTTACACACGCTAAATTTTTAATATACCGCATCCAAAGACGTCCGATACAATTGTGTGCCTACAGTTTTGTGGTAACAGTTTGATGAAGAACCGAAAGGTCAGGTGTCCCTGTACTTTTGTTCATATAGTTTATATAGTGCATATACTCATTTATATTCATGGCATTTGCTGAAACCCTTATTGAGAGTAACTTACAATTATGATATTTATGTTTATTTACTGAGCAGTTGAGGGTTAAGGGTCTTGTTTAAAGGCCCAGGATTTGCATATTGAGTACGATTTGATAATGTCTTGAAAACTGAGCTAACACTTTCCACATTTGCTTGCTTTCGCCTTATTTAAATCATTTTGTGTACTGTTGAAAACCTTGCCATTTTCGAACCCTCCAAGCACATTGTTGGCCTGAGGCAACAACCAGTATCTGGTAGGGAGGGGGTCAGTGCAGTAAGCAGATTTAAGTCCTGATAGAAACAGACAGCATTTGATTAATCTACTGAAAATTCCCTAAAGCTTAAGAAGGAGGTGTAGCTATATTATAATTTTACAAGCTGAAATGTTTTTGTTGTTGTTTGTTTTTAGATAGCTAGCTGAGATTTCTATCTGTTTTTGTGAACATTTATACGCCTCAAACATCTGCATAACCTCCTCTGTCCCACGTCTCAGATGTCTCAGATGTCTCAGACACACCACTGCCAGAGACGCTTTAGTGCTCGGAATCAGAAACGCATTTTCTTCCTGCGTACACGAAAATATCCTGTGTGATTGAATTCCTTTCTTCTCCATCGCTATCTGTCTGTCTCTTTTTCACACACTTACACTTTCTGAGTCCTTCCTTGGCTGCATTTCCATCTTATTTGGACGTGTTATGAAGCAGAACTCCGTTTAGCAGATTTCCACACTGCTCCTGGAGCGATGAGATATGCAAACGTTTTTGCTAACCAACTTTCTCAAAAAAAAAATAAATAAATAAATAAATAAATAAATAAATAAATAAATAAATAAATAAATAATCAGAAAACTTTACAAAGGAAGGCTCTGATAATGCTGTAAAATACACCGTCATACACCAGTAATAACATTATGATCACCTGCCTAATATTGTGTGTCCTTTTGCGGCTAAAACAGTCGTGACCCTTCAATCATCCACAGCATGACCTTCTTCAGCAGTTTGAGCTACAGGAGCTTGTCTGTTGGATCAGATCACATGGACCAGCCTTCATTCCTCACGTACATCAATGATCCTCGTCCCCCACGACCCTGTCACTGATTCACCACTGTTCCTTCCTTGGAGCACTTTTGATAGATACTGACCCACTGCAGACCAGGAATATCCCACAAGAGATGCTCTGACCCAGTCGTCTAGACGTCACAATTTGTCAAACTCGCTCAAATCCTTACGGCCATTTTTTCAGCTTTTAACATCAACTTTGAAGACAAAATGTTCACCTGCTGCCTAATAAATAAATAAATCCACCCACTAACAGGTGCCATGATGAAGATCATCAGTGTTCTTCACTTCACCATTCATAACGTTATAAAGTCATAATGTTATACTTGAGAGGGGTGTTCAAAGAAAGATTGTGGTTTGGGGAAGAAGCTGGCTCATATGGTTGGAAAAAAAAAAGTGTTTCCAGGATTTTTGTCCATGTAGTGAAGCAGATGGGAATTAGCCAACAATAAAATACAAAAAAAGATGGAGATTGTTCTGTGGTAGAACAATTTCATTCACGTCCGCAGCAATAAATAATAATTGACTTTCTAATCCTGATCAGTGATTCGACCCGACATCATGCTCTCACACACAGACTCATTATATTCCATAACATACCAGCCTGTTCCTACAAGAGCTCCAGATTGCCTCAGTTACTGGAGCTTCATCCCTTGCAGTTTTTCGCTGATGGAATATTTTCTCCTCCGATGAATTTCACGACCTCGTCACAACTCTATTACAGAGAGTGACGGTGTGTGTGTTGGAGAGAAGTGTCTCATATCACTCAGTCGGAAATGGAGCCGCTATCGGGACGAGCCGCACCGGGGCCGAAACCCGTTCGCTGCTGTATTTCTGTAATGATGAGCAAACACAAGGACATTGTAAAGTGAGTCATCAAACTTGCCCCCGTTTTATTCCAGATATCGATCACGTCCAGCTTGGCTGAAACAAAATGACAATTTATTGAGAGGAACTTTCAGCCAGAAATCCATCCAGATGTTCCTGAGGTGAAGAAACAGGAATATTTGTTCATTCATAAAAATCTTTCATAATTCAATAATTTATACAATTTAGACACCTGCTTTTTCCAGCACATGTGGTTCCTCCACAAACTTGGAATTACACAAATGTATAGGATGAAGTAGCATTATATTTTCTACACTTGAACCAGAAGACACAACCCTGTTACTCATGCTCTTGGGGCTGAATGAATCTTCACGAATCTCATCAAAATCTTGTGGAACATCTTCTGAGTAGAGTGAAGGTTGTTATAACTGCAAATGGAGATGTTTGTCCATATAGTGTAGCTTGAAAAGTCCTGTAAAAGATGGTTGGTAAAAAAAAAAACATTCGGTAAATGTGTTATTTAAACCGAAGCCTTATAGAAGGTCTGCAGGACCTCAAAGAGACCACGAGGGTTAATTAATTACAGTAATTATGCGTTTCTGACAACTCACTTTGAGCGATTCGAACATTTTGAAACAGCTCTGAGAATTTCAGCCACACCACATTAATTATGCTAATTAACCATTTTGACATTTCATTAAATATCATTAATAAATTTACTAATATTAGCGACAGAACGTCAAGAAACGAGAGACGGGGAGAGATCGAGGAAAAGTGGAAACTGGGGGTCTTTTCTGACCCTGAGCACTCGTCCTTTAAGCTGAAAGTTGTGTAAGAAGTTCTTATCTCCGAACTTCATCTCCTCACGGTCTCTTTTACTAACAACCTGAGGGAAAAACAGGAAACGCACGGAGAAATGTAGAATTCTTTTTTTTGTGTGAAGAAATGAACGTGTGTGAACTATAAACCACTTCAGCACTTTTAATTACTTTAAATCTAACACACACACACACACACACACACACACACACACACACACACACACACACACACACACACACACACACACACTATAAATACAGGGGGTTTTTTTTAGTTCAGAGAAAAAAGCATCTATGGTACACAAGTACACCGTATTGTCTGTATAATTTTATATATTGAAAGAAATGTTGTAAACTTTATACTTCATTGTCCTAAACTGAAACCTTGAAAATAGTTTGTTATTGTATGTACGTTGTATTTAAATGCTTTAATTTGCATATTGTAATTGAAATCAACATTTCAAAACACACACACCTTTTTTGATTATTATGTTATAATTATTACATTTCCAAAGCATCTGTAGAAAAGAAAAAAAAAAAAGAATAAATAAAATTAAATAAAATAAAATAAAAAAAAGGTTAAGCTTTCGAGTGAAAGATTCCAGTGTAGGAAAAAAGTAGAAAAGTTATCACAATTTCTCTCTCTCTCTGTATATATATATATATATATATAGAGGGCAGTCAAAATTACTAAAGCGTTAATGCAAATCCATTTTAACGACACTAATTTTATTAATGTGTGATTAATACAGAGCGCATGCATGTTTGCCCATTTTTATAAAAAAGATAAATGCATATAAAAGAGGTGAAATTAATCCCTCCAAGACAACACACCTTTCTTTACTTAGATATTTAAAAAAAAAAAAATCCATCAAAAATATTTTTTTTAGCACTAAACATTTATTTTACTGATGCATCAAGTCTCAAATCAAGCACTAAAATCCGAATGCACAAATCCGGCAATTAAAACCGTTTGTGTGGAAACAGCAAAAATTCTTTATGGTCTATGTTAAGTTTGGTTTCACTAATGATAAAAAAAAATACATTTGCATAAAACATCCATATTTGTCCATGCACATGTTTATTAGAGTTTTAAAAACTTGAAATATATTAATTTAAGGTTCACTCTTACGGTAATTTAACTCAGGACACTCGTGCAATTAATTGTGATTAAATATTTTAATTGACTGACAACCCTGATATTATTATATTAATATATATATATATATATATATATATATATATATATATATATATATATATATATATATATATATATATATATATATATATATATATATAAAAAATATACTTTTGGTTGAATTATAAACTATCATTTATATTAAGCAAGTGTCAGATGTAAGGTTTTTTTGTTCCTCCTGGTGACACGTTCCAGACCACTGAACACTCACAGACGAGTGTGTTCGCTTTGTTGGAGTGAAAACCTGCCACACTCGCACCGTGTTTTCTCTTTCATCAGCAGAAACGCGACATAAATAATCACGCAAGACATCAGTGATCAATCACAATACAGCTCTGGATAACAGAACGGGATCCTGTGTGTGTGTGTGTGTGTGTGTGTGTGTGTGTGTGTGTGTGTTGATTACAGCGTCTGGCCTTTGCTCTGGCAGCTGCTCATTAGTGAGATCAGAGGTTAATTGGTGATGAAATGCCTGTAACTCGAGTCTGCTGAACATCACGACTTGTGCACTGCTGGACATTTTACGTAAATTAAGAAAAGCCAGATGTGTGTGTGTGTGTGTGTGTGTGTGTGTGTGTGTGTGTGTGTGTGTGTGTGTGTGTGTGTGTGTGTGTTTTCCCTTCACTCGAACTAGGAGACCCAAACATGTTCCAGCATGAAAATGTTCCTGTGCACAAAGCCAGCTACATGAAGATCTGTTTAACATGAGTTGGATCCGAAGATCTCCAGCTCTAGAGCTCTCCAGGCCTCTTCATCTTCTCACCTTCATCAGTAGCTGACTTTTCCAAAACCTTTGTGGATACATGAATCTTCATGAATCTCCACAAAATCTAGTGGAACATCTTCCCAGAATTTTGGATCTTATTATAACAGGGAATTGGAATTAAATGTGGAACAAGAATCTTATGGTCAGGTGTCCACTAATTTGTTGCCTGACTATTATTATTATTATTATTATTATTATTATTATTATTATTATTATTATGACATTTGAATATTATTATAATCTCACAAACAGTATAACGCATTACATTTTAACCTCATGAAGCATTTCAATGTTAATAACTCCTCCAAATCCCCCTCCAACACCCCCCCGCCCCACACCCATTGTCACCATGACAACAAATCCCGGTCTCTCCTAAACTAAAGCGTCTGTTAGCTGTAGATAATTCAAGGTCGATTTAAATATCAATTCAAAATATATATATATAAATAATATAAAAAAAGATTAGCGTTAACTTTACATTATGTTCCGCAGCCACTGTTCCACTCTCCCTCTCTCACTGCTGACATTTTTAATACTGGTAAATGTTGTATATATTTTTTTCCTCCACTTCCTTTCTCTCTCGTTCTGAATCACGATGTTTGACACGCTGTACATAATAAACCAGGTTCGTTTTTTTTTTTTTTTTAAGCGTAAGAATAAAGCATGACTGCTCTATTCAGGTCACTGGCTTTAGTAACTGCTCGAAGTTCACTTTGCTTTGACTTTTACGGCGAGGACGTTCTTCACATTCACTTTGCCTTGATGAGGTCTGGGGCCTTAACTGGAGCTTGATGAAGTCGTGTGCCATGACTTTGTTGAGGTGTCAAGAACGCCTGAGCACTCGAGCAGCAAAGCACACCGGCTTTTTTTTTTTCTTCATTAGTTCTTTTTTTGTAAAACACTAGAAACAGAGCGATAGAACAAGAACAAGGGTATGGGTATATTTATATGTGTGTGTGTGTGTGTGTGTGTGTGTGTGTGTGTGTGTGTGTGTGTGTGTGTGTGTGTGTGTGTGTGTGTGTGAAAAAAGTCCCTTATTACATTACAAAACTTCCTAAAAAAATGATGCATGAAATAAAATATTGTCCATGATTACAATCCCATAGAAGTAAAAACACACTCCATGTTGTGGGACGACATGAAGTTCCTCAAACAGCATGTCCTGGAGTGTTCTTTACTCGTATTCTTTGTTCCACAGCACCTTTCTTTATTGCAATTACAATTTTCCCTTATTAAATAATGAGTATAATAATAATTATTATCCATTTATAGCTCCATTTCTTTGTTTTTCTTCTTCCTATTTCATTATAGCAGCTCTAACGAAACTCTTTTGTCCTGAAGAAGTCAAAAGTGAAACTCCTTCCATAAAACGGAAAATGTCTCGGGGGTTACAGTGTATGTTTGCTTCAAGTTCTTGTTTGGTTTTAATGTGATTTGTTTAGTTTAGTTTCGTGATCATTCACAATAAAAATAATAAAAATACAACGGACCACATTTGGTCTCCATTTGCTGTTATAAGAACCTCCACTCTTCTGGGAAGATGTTCCACTAGATTTTAGAGTGTGTTTTTGGAGATTTGTGCTCATTCAGCCACAAGGGTGGGATTTTTTACATTTATGAATTTTTTTGAGCGACCTGCATTCAGAGCGACTTACAGCTGAGCAGTTGAGGATTAAGAGCCTTGATCAAAAGCCCAGCAGTGGCAGTGTGGTGGAGCAGGGATTTGAACTTGTGACCTTCCAATCCAGAGTCCAATGCCTCAACCACTGAGCTACCACCTGCTTTAATGGCAGGTACTGATGTAGGTGAGGTGAGGAGGCCTGGGGATTTTTGTCTACACACTTTCAACCTATGGAACGTATATCTTCATGAAGCTGCTTTTGTGCACAGTGATTGTGATGCTGGAGCAGATTTGAATCTTCTAGAGCAAGTGAAGAGAATTTCATGCTACCACATATATATATATATATATATATATATATATATATATATATATATATATATATATATATATATATATATATATATATATATATATATATATATGTATATATATATATATATATATATATATATATATATATATATATATATATATATATATGTGTGTGTGTGTGTGTGTGTGTGTGTGTGTGTGTGTGTGTGTGTGTGTGTGTTTGTGTTTGTGTGTGTGTGTAGGGAATAGTTGATTGCATAATAAATCCCCTCCTCAATGTAGAAAGCCTATGCTGGTCATGTGACCCAGTGATACCTTCTGTATACATCAGCAAAATACTATATATATATACACCATGGCCAAAAGAGAGAGAGAGAGAGAGAGAGAGAGAGAGAGAGAGAGAGAGAGAGAGAGAGAGAGAGAGAGAGAGAGAAAGAGGAGAGTATCATTTAATGCATGACGGATTCCCACCCTGTAATCTCTCTTCCTGCCATTTCTGTGAAAATTCCCCACCTTGCACTCCCGTCATGTCGTATGATTTATGTTATAACAATTTATGCCTTTTATTCTCAACTTCATATAAAAGCGTCAGATTTACAGTAGAGTGTCAGGTTTAATCGCCAGCGTACGTCTAATAAACCGGAGAATAAACTTATCTGCAACATACGATATACATGTTTATATTCATGCACAGGATGTTTGATGAAATCCTCTTCCAGCAACAGTTTCCATCCCGGAGATGATTTATTTATTTAATAGGATTTTCTGCTGTCGTTTTTTTCTCGTACACAATATATCATTAAAGAGCACATAAAACTTTGGAAATCATTTCTGAAAATAACACTTTAAATAAATCTTTTTGTGGTTATTGTTCATCTTCATTAAATAATAATAATAATAATAATAATAATAATAATAATAATAATAATAATAATAATAATAATAATAAGCCAGACTCAAATAACTACTTTAAACCCAGTAGCTATTTTATTATGATTAATTAATTATTAATTTATTATCTTTTTTTATTCACTTATTTAGTTTCTTTTGAATATTTCTTTCTTCTTTATTGATTGATTTATTTTAACTTTTTTTTTATTTATTTTAACCTAAATCAGACTCATTGTCCTCCAAACTTTAATTATTTTTATAAATACCAAGAATATTGCTGTATTTTGATGATGAATGATATTTTCTCTACATCTAATGGTCAACGTTGCATTTTTTTAGCCCTGAATTTTATTTTTTCTCTGCAGATGGAACCTGCATTTTTCTATTCAATATAACTGAAAATCTAAAAATTCCAAATTCACATCACATCCCAAACACACAGGGAGCCTCAAACAGGACACTTGAGTTTGGGGGAGTCTGAGTTCACATTCCTCAGGTTCTTTGGCATTCCAGGACAGGAATCTTCTGCTGTTGTGACTAATCCACCTCAAGGTTGGAATAAAATATATTTTCTAGCCATATACGTTTCTTCAACAAACTGTTAACAAAAGAACGGAGACACACAATTGTTTAGGACGTCTTTGGATGCAAATCTGAGCACAAATCCAGCTCTATGAAGATTCCTTTACATGGGTTGGCGTGGAAGATCTCCTGCAATAGAGCTCAAATCCCTATTGAATCTCCACAAGTCTCCTCAGGTACACTCTAAAATCTAGTGGTGCATCTGCCCAGAGGAGTGGATTTTATTATAACAGCAAACGTGGACTAATTGTGGAACGTAGTGTTCAAAAAACAGATACTGATCTTATGGTCAGGTGTCCAAACATATGTCTGTATGGTGTATCATGTATTCTTAGATGCTTTTCTGTGCAACACGGTTGTACAGAGTGGTTATTTTAGGCAACTTTAACCTTCCTGTCAGTTCGAGTTCATTTGGTTGTTGTTTTCTGATCTTTTCATTAACAAGACACAAAATTGGCCCTCGCTGTATATTTCATGTTTCTCGCATCACTCTGTCTAGAAACCAGAGGAAAGTGTTTGAGTAGCAGCTGGCAGATGATACATTTTTTCTCAACCTGATTTATGGAGTCTTTCACTTATGAGGAGAGAATCAGAAATAAACAGCAGTAATAGAATACAGGCAGATATACACTGCAACCGCACACACCTGGACCATGTTCCCCCCATTATCAAACTCAACAGCTGCCACTTTTGGGGAACTGTGTGTGTGTGTGTGTGTGTGTGTGTGTGTGTGTGTGTGTGTGTGTGTGTGTGTGTGTGTGTGTGTGTGTGTGTGTGTGTGTGTGTGTGTAGAAAAAATACCAGACTTAAAGTCACTGAGATCATATTTTTTTCACATTCTGATGTTTCTTGTCGACTCTTGCACCGTATTTGGGTGGTTTTGACGAATGAATTTGGCTGCTGCTCTTTCATGATTGGCTACTTTTAGAATTACCCGATCGCGCAGGTGTTCCTAATAACGCGTCCATAAAATTAGCATGCGCAATTAAAAGCATGTGTTCTAGAGGACGGAAGGGCAGCCGATCATCTGGCGTGCGATAAACCCTTTAGAAATAATGCCCCCCTGCGTTATATATTCACGTTATAACATGTCAGCAAAATGCTAATGTCGACACACTTATGTAAAGCCTTTCACAGTTGATGTAGCGTGTTTGGGCGTGCGGCGCAACCTAACACTCCCTTCCACGCTGCAAATGCCTCCTCTTGTTCTGCTGCGTGGGACTGTAAAGAGCTGTGAGCCAGAATGGCAAGTGTCTGGGGATGACACACAGACACAGACACACACACACACACACACATACACACACACACACACACACACACACACACAAACCACACGTCCCTGCTGGCTGTTGTTACGGGTGGTAGGCGCTCAGGTAATGGTGGCGTATTGCTGATGTAATTTGCTGTAACAGATGCCAAACAGACCTACAGCTACAATAACACTCTCACACTGTTATTGTTGTGACTGCGTAGCCATTTTGATTCTCAGGTGTGCGCTGAAGCTGCCAACCGAGGAACAGAGCCAGCCGAAACACACACCTACACACCGAAGCGTTCGCTGCAACCGATCGAGACTTGACTAGCGTGTACCCTGCTTCTACGCGTTTGCGTGCTGCACATGCATCATGGGAAGTTCCAGAATAAAGTCAAGGTCACTCGATGTAATTACCGACTCACATCAGTGAGGGCAAACGTTGGATAACTGCACCTGTTTCACGCAATTAGCAGCAGGAAAGCAGCGTAAACAAGGGAAAAGCTAGCATGCTAGGCATTCTTAGAAGATTATTAACTGTATACATACACTACAAGAACAAACGCTATACGCGGTTTTTCCACAAACATAGTCGAAGGTCTTTCTGATCTCTCGTCGTCTTCCGGCGACGTTCTTCCCGCTCTTGTAGAGACCCTCGCCGCCGGAGGTCCCCTACCTCTTGATGGAAATGAATTAAATTTGGTCGCATTGTCACTGTGAGAGTGTTTGAGTGAAAGACGGTTAAGACTTAGCTCTCTCTTTTTGGTATCAGGTGAAAGAGGGAGAGGTGAAGTAAACTGAAGTAAACAATACTAATACACAACTCATGCATTACAAACCGACCCACCAAATGATATAACTCTCCCTCTTGGTTTCTTACTAACAGACATATCATGTGACTTTAAATTCCTGCCTAAGAGAGGTGGCTAAAGTCCACACGTCCTTCACTCTGTAGAAGTACAGATACTGATGTTTTAAAAGACTGGTAAAAGTTGAAGTTCTGACTGCACTTTTTCACAGGTTAAAAGTAAAGTAGTTTGTGCTCTGACATGTTCTTCAGTAAAAAGTAGTGATTATTACTACCTGTTTTAGTGTCACGCTGGAAACTGAACCTTACGTCATATTAATATATAAATATAAAATAATTTAAAATGTTGTTCTCTAATGAATGTATCCAGGCTGAAGATCCACCATATAGAACACAAGCAGAGAAAAGATGATGATGATGATCAGGAATGTCTCTGTTCTCAGTCATGTTTCCATCACTGACTCCCTCTGTCTCATCCAGACTTCTCGTTGCCTTCTGCCTGCTCATCGTGAGCTTCATAATCTAGTCTACATCTGTGGTGTGTGAGAGACAGGAAATGACACTCCAGTGGTAGATGCACTACTCTGTAGGTACTTTAGCACGAGTTCGGCCAAAACCGGGTGTATGTTTTGTTCATTTGAATGTGCGTAGGATTTGATGAAGTAATTAAAGCGATTGCTGCGCATGCTAAAATTATTCCTGTGTTAATGTTATTGTGCTGCGCTGTCTGCTTCATAAAGAAGATTCATTTCCATTCATCCTGGTAATCGCTTCTCCTTCCTTCTGCATCATACACACAGCGAGAGCACACACACACACACACACACACACACACGTCTCACTACACAAACTCATGAACAAGCAAACAGCTCAGGCTTAATTTAAACAAAACGTCTGTTCTGCCGTCTTTAGTGACCCTGAATTCCACACTGGCGATTCCACACTGTTAAACAGGGAGCATCATCTTAAGTTCTGCTGAAGAACCCGAAGATCTTTTGTTCCCTGACCTCTCACGGGGTCCGCAGTCCATTTGTTAATCCTGCCTTGGATTCTCAGCCATACAAATAGTACAGGTTGTTTCTGAGCAGCTTCTCGTATCTCTCGCAGGACTCTTGTGATTTATGCTGGAGATCTGTGAGTAGGAGGCGGTGATGGACATCAGGCATCTGCCTTTGAGTCACTGAAATTTAACGACGCAGCTCACGGAACACGGTGGCGATAGATCACGTCTTAACACGCGTACGTGTGCGTCAGAGCACCCTGTCATGTCATGCCATGGCGTGCTGGAAGTTTGCTAGAGGCGTGATCTAGTTTATTAAGGAGGGACAGAAGATCTCGGGAGTTCCTGAAGAGGTAATAAGCTGGTGAGGGTTGCTGAAGGTTTATAGTGACTGGTAAAAGGTGCTGGAGGTTATATAGAGGTTTTCTGGGGGTTGCTGTAGATTGAGAGAGGGGGGAGAGGGGTGTTGTAGAAGTGGGAGATGGTGAGGTGAAGGTCTACAATGGATTATTAAGTCACAAAGAGGCTTTACTTGGTTTTCTCCAAGTATCTGGAGGTATATGGAGGTTTTTTGTGGAAGTGCCAAGAGAACATAGTAACTAGAAGACTACTGAAGGATAATTAAAAGGTTCTCCAAAAAGTTTTTGGAAGTTGGCTGGAGATTACCAAGGGTTTGCTAAAGAGTTAGTTTAGTAGGGTTGGTCAGAGAAAACTTCAACTGGTCTTCACTGACAAGTTTAAGGATTTTGAAGTTTGTTTAAAGGTTTTACCATGTTTTTGGAGATCACTGGAGGTTTGCTGGAGATTGTTATAGTTTTAGAGAGAGTTGGTGTTTTTTTGTGGAAATGTGAGAAGGTTTAGTGACGGCCTACAACGGTTTCAGAAAGCAAAACGAGGTTAATTAAGGTTTTATTCAAGGATCTGAAGATATGTGGAGATAGTTGGTGATATGTAGTGAAAGTGCCACAGGCCCATAGTGACTAGAAGATTACTGAATGATCTTTAAAAGGTTTTCTGAAAAGTTTTTGGAAGTACAGTAGGCTGGAGTTTACTAAGGGCTTGCTAAAGAGTTTGTTTAGGAGATTTTCTTCAAGAGGTCTTCGCTGAAGTTTGTTTAAAGGTTTATCCAAATATATAAAGGTTTGCTCTAGGTTATGAAAAGGTTTTTTTGGAGATGGCTGGAGGTTTTTCAGACGTTTTTGAAAGTTTGCTTGTTGTTACTAAATGAAAACTGGAGTCGAATGGGTGCATTTGGGAGTGGGTGAGGATTTGCTGAAGGTCCTCAGTGACAGTAAATGTTGCTGGAAGTTATATAGAGGTTTTATCCCAGTTGGGGGAGATTGTCTAATATTTATTAATGGTTTGTTGGCATTTCTGACAGTGCGTAGCGGTTTGCTGAAGGCCCAATGTGGCTACTAAAATCTGAGAGAGCTTTCAAAAAGGTTTCTCTATGTTCCTTAAGGCTTGCTGGAGGCTGAAAGGGATCCGTCTGGAAGCTGTGAAATGTTTATTTGAAGTGTATAGATTTTTATTTTAGGTTTGTGATGGGCATAACTAAAACAGAGTGGACTGATGTTTCTCTTATGTTGGTAAAGATTCCCTGCATGCTTGCTAGGTGTTTGCTGAAGGTTTGCCAGAAGTTTTCTGGAGTTTTTCTGGAGCTCTGCTAAAGGCTTTCTGGTCGCAGGAGGCTAGATGAGAGATTCTTGTTGGTTAGCATCAGGGTAATGATGCCCTGAGGGAAAGCCTCTCTTCCCAATCCCGCCCCACCACCAGCACTAATGTTTGCAATGCCAGCTGATACCTGCACAACCCGCATACACACACTGACGCAACAAATTGCAAGTGTTAAGCTCATATACACAAACACACGGCTGGACAATTTGGCATGTAAATGTTTTCTCGGGAAACCTGTGACAAGGAAATGCATATGGTGTTTGTATAGAGTAAGTTACACAAACACACACACACACACACACACACACACAGAGATGAGTGAGAGATTTCTGAGGTGTTTGGTGGGTGAAGAAAATGTGTGTGTATGAATGAGGGAAAATAAAGGAGTGTTACAAAGATTTGTGTTGGAACAAAAATTTTAAAATGTGCGTGTGGATTTTATTATTAATATTTTTTTTTATTATATTTTTACTGCCATGTTGTACAATATGTTCAGACTGTATAAACCATAGAAAAGTCTTTTTTTTTTTTTTATTTTGGAAGAAATTTGAATGTTCCAGGTTGTATAATTCCTGTTCGATTTGTTGTAATGTTTTTATTGAGTAAGCAAGTTAGCTTAGCTTAGGTTTAGCTATAGTTAGAGTTAGCTACGGTTAGGGTTGTTTAGCTTGAGTTAGAGGTGGTTAGGTTTAGCTGTAGTTTAAGTTAACTACTGTTAAGATTAGCTACAGTTAGGTTTGGCTTTTGTTAAAGTTAGCTATGGTTAGGGTTGTTCAGCTGGGGTTAGAGTTGGTTAGGGTTAGGGGTTGGCTAGGTTTAGCTGTAGTTTAATGTAAACTACTGATAGCTACAGTTGGGTTTATCTACAGTCGAGTTAGCCCAATGTTAGCTACATTTATGTTTAGCTACAGTTATTGTTAGCTAAGCTTAGGGATGTTTGGCTCAGGTTAGAGTTGGTTAGGGTTTGTAAGGTTTATCTGTAGTTTAATGTAACTACTGTAAGCTACAGTTAGATTTTGCTTCAGTTAGGGTTAACTATGGTTTGGATTTTTAAGCTTTTTTTAGGGAATGCTAGCATTAGGGTTGGTTAGGGTTAGCTACAGTTAGGAATAGCTATATTTGGGGTTGGTAAGATTAGCTACAGTTAGGTTTAAATACATTCAGAGTTAGCTACAGTTAGGGTTAACTCTGGATAGGGTTGTTTAGATAACTATGGATAAGGTTAGCTAGCATTAGGGTTGGTTATGGTTAGCTTCAGTTAATATTAGCTATGGTTATCATTAGCTAGGGTTAGAGTTGGGTTGGTTAATAAGTAAGTCATGGATAATGACATCTGCCAAATGCTGTAAATGTACATTTAGACCTGTAGGATCAAACCTTTTCTTCTTTCTTTGAAATGCACAGTGTGTAGGTGATGTAAACCACAGCAAGCCAATACAAAAACTAAACCAGCAGTTACAGACAAAAAAAGAGAAAACTTTTTGCCTTACTAATCAAAATCTATTTCCTACATCAAAGCAACACAAATGACATTTAGCCATTTCAAAACTACATTAAATGTTCTACATGCTAGCTACATCATTCATGTTATTAACACAAATATGCAAATGTTATTAGCATCAGACTCATATTTAAAAGCTGAAAATCCGAAACACAGCCATCGAGTAAGTCGAGTAAGGTATAAACCAGGAATTTAGTGCTCAGTGTGTGTTTGCATTTGTTTAACTGTGTACTTGCTCTCTCTTACATCATGGTGTTGAAGCAGTGGTCAGCCTTCGGTGTGATTACAGCATGGCTGAGAGCGAACCTGTTGACTAATTAGACTGGTGAAAGGTTACAGACAGATCCGGCAACCTGTCAGGCAATTAAAAAACCTCCCCACCAGACCGAGCTGAGAGTGAAGTCATCCTCGCTGTCCACATGTCTCCACGCTGAACTTTCTACTTCCTGTTGACTGATACACAATCTCTCACTGCTGACCTGCTCGCTTCAAGCTCATTATCTGCCTGAAGGTCCAGGAACTCTGAACATTTATCCTTAAGCATTCTGGTATACTGGTATATCGTCCATCTGATATACCAGTAAAATTTGTCATGTAATTTTTTTGGACATGTCCCAAACCACACCACAGTATTTCATACACACCTGTAGCCCGCATATTCTCACTATATACAACTGTCAACTGTGGATGTGTCCCAAACCACACCTTCTTTACTACACAGGCCACTAAATGCTCACCATCAGGTTTCAGTTTACATATGCAATTTAAAACACCATATTTCTTATTTCATTGTAGCCACGTCTCAAACCAAACCCTAACCCTATGTTTTTACATACTGTGGTCATGTCCTAAACCACACTTTATTACAACTACATTCACTATGGAGACCACATGTTGTTCATGTTCCAATCCATACCCTCTTAACATCAGCCTCAACATCTTCAGTTCACTCTGGATGTGTCCCAAACTACTGTCCCATTTTAACTCCATGGACCATCAGAAATGTCTTTTCATCATCAGTCCTTTCTGAATGTGTCTTAAACCACATCTTGTTCATTTTATAGGCCACTAATACACCAGCTCAGGTTCCAAACCACAACCCCGTAAACACCAGCCTCAGGATCATTAGTTCACTCTGAATGTGTCCTAAACAATAATCCCTTCTCACTTAGTGAGTCATCAGAAATATCTTTCCATTATCAGTCCCTTGTGGACGTGTCCTGAACCAGAAAGGCCACTAAAACGTCATCTCCAACAATGTCAAGTCTACTCTAGCCCCGCCCCTACTCAGATTCTAAACCACACCCCCTAAACACCAGCCTCAGCATCATTAGTTCACTGTGGATCCTGTGCATTTCTTCTTTACTGACCTTTCTGATTCATCCTGATGTCCTTCCTTTGAATTTAGTTCTCTTCAATGGAGAATGACTTCAGTACTGCCCACATTACTTTGGAGGCTTCATCTCAAGAGCCATGAAGATGGATTTAGACTGTAATTAATATAAACAGTCACCTACACACGGTTATGGCTGCAGTTTCCCTGATCATTTTTACACCCGAGTCTTCACCAGTTGATAACCTCAACAATCATAGAACTATAATAAATAGTCATTTGGTGTTGAGGATGAGGATGGGTTCACTTTTGAATCTGGTTCCTCTCAAGGTTTCTTCCCCATACCATCCTCGCCACCGGTGTCTCTGGCTCACTCATTAGGGAGCCAGACCGCTCTCGTTTTTAACACTGTGGTCCATCAGAAATGTTTTTCCATCATTAGATCTTTGTCCTAAATCACATCTTGCCCACCAAAGCCTTGCCTTTATTCATGTTTTAAACCACACCCTATTAGCTGACTCTGGATGTGTCTCAAACCACAATCCCTTGTTACTCAATGGTCCATCAGAGATATATTTCCATAAACCTTCCATGGTGTCTCACATACGTCCCAATAAACACCATCATAAACTTGTTATGAATGTGTCCAAAGTCACAAGATGCCATAGACTAGTGAGTACAGAATAGTGCACTTACAATGTAGTGCAGATCATTAATATGCTCAAGTGTTTGTTCTCTAAAGGAATAAAATAATTAGCTTTTAGCACTACAGACTACATGTGGGAATACATAGACACCAGGGTGTTAGTGAGGGTGCTAGTGTGTGTGTGTGTGTGTGTAGGTGATTTTCTGAGCATTGACAGGTTGGAACGAATGCTCACAGCTCATCTGCACCTGAGTGTCTTGCGTCTCCACTATTCTGTCACAGCAAACAGGTTTTTTTTAATATTTTTTGGTCCTGAATGCCACAAACGGCGGTGCTGAGCTCCACGCTGAGCGTAGGCCGCAGCTGCGTAGCCGCTCGGCACTCTGTAATTACTGGCAGGTCGGCGCCGGAGTGCTGTAATCGCGGCTGTCCTTGTGTTTTTTTGTGCATGATTGAGTTACTGGCATTTCAGACCAAAATGTGTTGTTTCCCCTTCCACGAGTGACAAATGTGCGGGAGGCGACTGCTCCAAAATCACACGCTCACGTCACGTCACGGCTGTGAAACCCGGAGCTGAATCCTAACCTGTAATTCCAGAGTGTTTATGCAGGTATTTAAGTGTTTTCTTTATTATTACAAAAACAACAAACGCCAATCATGCATTATTATTATTATTATTATTATTATTATTATTATTATTATTATTATTATTAATAACTTCATTTATTTATTTGTATTTTTTTTTTTACAATTAAAGGACTTTTATTTGTGTCTTATTCATATTACATTTATATTCAACACCAAGTATTTTTAAGATCAGGATCGTTGGTGTTGATTCGGATTCTGATGCCTGTATTTATGGAAGCCATCATTATTAGTGGATCTGCCCCTTTCTTCTTTATCCTAATGTCCTTCTTCTGGATGAAGTTCTCTTCAATTCAGAAGGACTTCAGTACTGCCCACATGAACAGCTAAAAGATCCATGATGTTATTGTGGAGGCTTGAAGTCAACAACCATGAACCATGAAGATGGATTTGAAGGGTAAATAATCACCTATAATGGCTTATGGCTGCAGTTGCTGTTATCACATTTCCACTCGAGTCTACAACAGTCCCTCAACAACATAATATTGGACAATAATAAATGGACATTTGGTTTTGAGGATGAGGATGGGTTCTCTTTTGAATCTGGTTCCTCTCAAGGTTTCTTCCTCATACCATCTTCTGCATCGTTGCCACGGTCTCACTCATTAGGGATAAACTCATAGAGACTAATTGAATTTACTATTTATATTTGCAATCTTTATTTCTGCAAAGCTGCTTTGAGACGTCGTCCACTGTTAAATGTTTTAGACAAATACATTTGAATTGAATTCAATTATTAAATAAAATATAGTGGACTGGATTCTATGGTATTCTATAGAATTTTTTAAATATATGAATTATTATATATGAAGCGTCTACATTCCAGTATTTGTAAAGGTTTTTATGAGGGAATGAGACCAAGTTTTTTTGCCGTTACTTCGCTGCCTGATCGACTTTCTAGCTTTCGGAAAAAAAAAGAAACTTCTCCCAAAAGGTCCAAATGATGCAGCGATCCCAAGATATCCAGGATGATGGAGTGACAGGGCCCTGACTAATTTATAGGATGAACGAAGGCACGGTGGAGGATGAAATAGTTTTCTCTTCACAATATTTTATTTTGAAAACTCATCCTCTCTATACAACACCAGTATCGAACGTATTGATTCTTCAGAATCCAGCACAATTAGTACACTGTAAAGTATAGTCATTATTTTAAAATACATTTATGGCTTGTTTTGCAGACAGCCTTAATCCAGCATGACTTACTTTTATCCCATTTATACAACTGAGCAGCTATGGGGTAAGGGGCCTTACCCAGGGGCCCAGGAAACTTGTGAACTCACAACTTTTGTTCTATTTGTTCCAAGTACGCAACACATTTACACACCTGCCTGACAGAAATAATTAGAATATTTATATAAGAAGTTGTTGATGTTGATCTATCTATCTATCTATCTATCTATCTATCTATCTATCTATCTATCTATCTATCTATCTATCTTTTTTTGGCATTTTCTATTTCTATTTTGTCATTTTGTAGTCCATTCATGTGCATTTTCATTATTATTTTAGTTGAATTTTCATTTATTATTTAATTTCCACTGCTTTGTAGCACATTAAATTAATTATTATCTGATTATTATGATGTTATCATTATGTTCTTATTTACATCCCTACACAGAAACATCTCCTGTGTTCAGTGATCTCGTTAATTATAATTTTGCCACTTGTCCAGCCGGAGGCGACGTGTAACATCTCCCATACACATGCTATCTCTGTGCGGTGCTGTTATCCGAGTGCGAGACCTGGCGAGCGTTTATTATTTGTTATTATGATCCGTTCGCGGTTGAAGGCGCCGGCGATGCGAGACGTTCCTCATGCAGGTAATGATGCGTGCTGTTTGGCCAGCGCTCTCACCTGCCTCCTGTGATAAGAAGGAGAGAACGCTGAACAGGAGTGGTGAGGATGGATGAGCATGCTCGATGCGGATGAGCCCGATATCCATCAGCGCACCTTCATGTCCAGACGCCAGGAGAGGAAATGGAGTCGGTGATCAAAAAAGATGAGGGTGGCATTTTTAGGGAGAGGGGAAAAAAAAAAGACCACAAGGCAGGGCTCGAAGGAGGTGTGGAGGAATCAAAGACAAAGGGTTGAGACAGGAAGTCGTTTGTTTTCATGCAGGTGCTCGAGTCGCACCTGCGTTTTCCTGATTCGGTTCAACCGAACACACTTTCCTGTCCGTATGTTAGCTTTTTAAAAGAGATGAACCTCAACTTCAACAAGTCTCATTAACCTGATTTGGATTCATTGTACGTTTTATAGCTTTGGTTATATTTTAATATAATCACATACTCCAAATTGCCAAAAGTATTGGGACACCTGATTTTTCCAGCCGTATGTGGTTTTTCGAAGTTTTTCACACTTGGGTTTTGGGCAGTCTGAACTCAGTGTAGCCTCACATTCCTCGGGTTCTTTTGGTTATTCACCTCGGTTCTTCACCAAACTGTTTGCTGTCTTTGGATGAAATTTTCCCCTCATTTGAACTAGGAGACCCGAACCACTTTCGGCATGAAGATGCTCCTGTGCACAAAGCCAGCTCCATTAAGATCTGCTTTACATGGGTTGAAAGAGGTGAAAGATCTCCTGCTATAGAGCTCTGGCCTCAATCCTAATCTTCCCAGAAGAGTGAAGGTCATTCTAACAGCAAATGTGGACTAAATGTGGAATTGGATGATACCAATCTTATGGTCAGGTGTCCACAAACTTTTGTCCATAAAGTGAAAGAAAGAAAGAAAGAAAGAAAGAAAGAAAGAAAGAAAGAAAGAAAGAAAGAAAGAAAGAAAGAAAGAAAGAAAGAGAAAAGATGAAATTCTGCATGAAACTGGGCAAATCTGCTACAGCGATGTTTGATATGATGTACTTTGACGACGAGAGATCAGGAAGACCTTCAACGAGCTCAACCTCCTAAAATATCTAAACCCTTCAGCAACTCGTGCATGATGATTGTCGGAGAACAATCCATATGATCTCACTTCTGCACCCACCCTACTCACCAGATTTAGTTTCCCGAAGATGAAGATCCAGCGCAAAACGCAGAAGGTGCTTGACACCAGGACGTAGCGGCCCAGAAGAACACTGAGGTTTCGGGGGTTCTGGGGGCGCTGTATTGCTGTGCAATGGGACTATTTTGAAAGTAATAGGGTGTAAATATAGAGAAATTAAGTGCTTTCTTGTAAACAGAGCGAGTCTCAAAACTTTTCGATACCACTGCCTATCTAGATCTGAAGAAGAGTCTGTTCAGACTGAACACAGTCTGAAAAATATGTCACACGTTTTCAGAAAGTTGAAAGGAAACCAGGAAACCCAAAAATAAAACTAATAAATATATAAACTTCATGTAAAACTCCTCATATAACCTTGTGATCGAACCAGGAACCCTGGAGCTGTGATGTGCCAATGCTGACAGCTTTAGCTCATTTTTGAGTTTGGATTATGATTTAAAAAACAGGGCTGTAGCACATGTCAGGGGAGATAAATGTATGAGCTGACTCCTGGGTATCCATCTCTATCTTTCTCTTTCTCTTTCTCTTTCTCCATGCCCAGGAGACAGCACTGTGTGTGGCCTGTAGATGTGCCAAGACCCTGCTCACCCTCTTCATCATAAGCCCCAACTCCAACCCTAACTACAGCAGGAAGTCTCTTCATGAAAAAACAAAACAAAACAAAAACAAAAACACGCACAAAGGAGAAAGAGGAGAATGGGATTAGCGAGGCAGCACTGCTATCGACCTCCTGCTCTCCCGTATTCTCCGTTTCATTACTCAAAACCTAGAAAGCGGATCCTCAATTCCGTTGCTTGTGTAGGATAAAAAAAATTACTTGCGGAGTAAACATGCTCTTCGATACGCTAATGTGCGCTAATGCTAATAGATCATCGTAATGGCTACAGCTTTAATTCACAAACTGCTTCCTGGACCTAAAGAGATGAACGCCTGCCTGGACGTTCTTCTACACACACTCGCACACACACCACAATAACAAAACCCTCATCTCATTCTCAGCTTATTTCCATCATAAACACTCGACAGGAGCGTACATGCATACATGCCGATATAACCGCTAACGCAACATCGGGGTCGAATCAACGTGCAGCTTATAAAAGATTAGCAGGGACTAATGCTTGGGCGCGCTAAGCTCTCTGGAGTCACCTTGAATATAATTAGATTGGGGGTAAAATGGCCGCAAAACTGTACAGCCTTCACAACAAGGAGACTTGATTCGCTTTTTGTGATTTCAAGTAACGGCGTCTTGCTTCGCTTCTTTGCTTTAATCTCAATCTCCGAGAGCGTTTACTTTCGCCGATAGCAAACCATAGAAGGTTTTTATTGTGTTGTCGCTACATGTACTCCAGATCTTGTCGTAGTGTTTGGAATGTCTTCTTACGGTGAATCATTGGATCAATTTGAAATGCAGTTTTGTTCAGATTCAAATTGGTTAGCTAGAAAGCTACACTTATTTATGTTTTTTTTTTTTTCTTTATGTTTTACTGAAGTGGCACAACAGTATAAGTAATAATTTAAGATTAGTTAGAAGATTAATATGTGCAAAAATCCTTATCAAATCTTAGTAGATGATTATACCATGGTAGATGATTATACCATGAAGATCTTCTAACGATACACCTGTGATTAATGTATCACATTCTGCTTATGTCCTCAATGAGAGATCGCAAAATTCTTTAAATGTTCTTACGTGAAGCTATTCCATGAGTTTGGTCTCTAAAAAGATTTGCAAAGGACATATGAAGGTTATAGGATATGTTTGAAGGCTGCAGATCACAACTTATAAAACCTGAAAAAAAAAAAAAATGTGTATTGTTTTTCTGCGACAACAAAGTACAGCTGAGTGAGATGACCTTCTCTTTTCACCGGTCGGACACTCAAGAATCTCTTTGAGTTTGTAAGTCACTCTGGATACAGGTGTTTGTCAGGGCGTCTGGATTTAGGGACCATTCTGGAAGTTCTGTATGAGAAAATGCAGCCTGAAAAAGATGCCACATGTTCCCACATTTCACAAGTCAAATTGGCACTAAATATGGAATGGTATGATACCAATCTTACGGTCAGGTGTCCACAAACATTTGTCCATAAAATGTATACACACTTATTCTCACCATGTTTTTGAAAAGGTTGAGGGAAACCGGAGAAACTCAAGGAACATTTATATAAAGTAATTTTAAACTCACAGACACATACATTAACCCAATCAGAACTCAGGATCATACCAGGGACTCTAGAGCTAAAGAATATGAATATCTAGATCTGGAAAATAGACTGTTGGACCAACCTGGAAACCTTGGATCTGGAGACCATCTTGGGAAAGCTGTATGAGAGACTGGAATGCAGTCTGAACAAGATGCCACATGTTTTAGGAAAGTTGAGCAATAAACCGAGCAATAAAACTAACATAATTATGAGCTGTAGCACATGGAGGATAGCAGAAGAGATAATGCCATAACTGTAAATGTTTAAGTGCCCTTGAATGACCTTTCAGAGAAATATCTAAAGGCTATATCAATACTGAGTAACGAGGATTTCCCCATGTCTTTACATAACCCTTTCAAAGGATCCTAATTATCTGCCAAAAAAGGTAAATGTTAAACACCTGTCAGGCTCTAAGTGTTAAAAAGGACCTGTGATTAATGAAATAAGACATTTGCTTAGAAATATAAGGTTCTTGAAAGTTTCTTTCCAGGTTCAGTAGATAGTTAATACCTGCGCTGTCCACTATTGGGAGCTGTCTAGCTATTCAGTGAAACCTGACCAGTGTTAATTCTGTTCTGTTTCAAAATGACACCTGTCATTATTTGACTAAGGTGATTTCATGATAAATTCACAAGAGATCTAATGAGCATCTGTTTTTTTTCACAGCTTGAAGAACATTTGTCATTCTGCTAATAAAAACAAATATGGGCAATGCTCCACCAGCTTCCACTTGCTACTTTGGAACTCAGGAAAATCTTCTTAACTTCGAGAGTTCAAAATTGTCAGATTTTCCTTTCCTCATTCCCACTGGTCACTTCAACTCCTCACTTTGTCAAGTGACATCAAATTAGTCTGCATTATTGTTTGGAGTAACACTTCCTCTCTCCACAATCTGCTGTGAAAGTGCTACAACTACTTACCACTGAACCAGACTCAAGCTGAAGACATTCCTGCTTTTCACTGCTTGTCAAAAGTTTGATTTCTGGTTTTGCACTTCCTGTGATATTCGTGTGGATTATGTAAATTCATGACGTTCTGAACTTTGAGTTTATACTGCCATTATATAAGAAACGAAACAGAAGCTAACTTCTGCGCTGGATCTTCATCTTCGAGAAGAGAGCAAAATCCACAAGAGCCAAATCTGGCGAATAGGGTGGGTGCAGAGGTGTGCCAAGCTTTTTAATTTATTTTTTATTGTTCTGCATACAACTGTAGAGTCTGAACTCCTTCAGCCTGAATGAATAACATGATTGGACATTTAGGTGTTTGTTTAAAAATGTGCTTTGGTAAAAGTAGTGCATGGTGTGGCAGATTGGTTAGTTAGTTGGTTGGTTGGTTAGTGTGTATGGTTATATATTTGGTTTGGGTGTGGCTGACTAGATGGTCAATTGGTTGATTGGCTGGTTGGTTAGTTGGTTGGTGTGGTAGACCTTCAGTTTGATTGGTTGGTTATTTGATGTGTTTGACTTGTAGTTTGGTTGGTGTGGTTGATTAGTTGGTTGGTTCACTGGTTGGTTAGGCAGAGTGGTTGGTTAGTTGGCTGTTTGGTGTGGTAGACCTGTAGGTTGGTTGCTTAATTGGTGTGGATAGTTGGTGTGTTTGACTTGTAGTTTGGTTGGTATGGTTGATTATTTGGTTAGTTGGAGTGTTTGGTTGTACATCTAATTAAAAGCTACAGCTCTTGTTATAAGTGTCACACATTCCATAATATATACAGAAATTAAAAGGTCCAGTTTGTAACTTGCCCGAGCTCTTACAAGTTGGCCGTCACACAATGTAATCATTACATGATTCAAAATATTGAACTTACATTTAATGCTTGTTTAGCCACAAAGCATCACCAAAGCTAACCCCGCCCCCATCTATGACCTTTAAAACTTGTGTTGAGTTTTACTGCTTAAATGTCTGGTCATGTGGAGAACTGTGAGTTCTTGTCACTGTGACTCACTTACAGACGGTCACTTGGCATGTAGGCAGCAACTGATGCCACTAATTACCACTTGATGAAGGCTGGCATGTGGCTTGTGAAAAAAAAAAAAAAAAGAAAACACACACAAATAGGATACCAGTTTTGATCTTAGAATATTTATCAATAAATCTTTCACGATGCATCGAGAAACATGGTCTTGGTCATGTGGCCCTGGTTCAAGCAGCAGCCATGACAAGTACATGCTTACAAGGTAATAAGCTAATAAGCTTCATTCCTTGTAATGTGACTTTAAGTGAAATGCATCAGCGAGGATTTGTTTCACATGTAAAGTGTCTTGGATCAGGATTGTTTTTTTTTTTTTTTCAAATTGAGCATTATCTGTCAAGGGTTTTCCTCACCTAGGGTTTTGCTGCAAGACCTTCACTCTATTAATGCTGTTTTTATCAGGTTACTTGGTCTGTCAGATGCTGTTTATATTTTCACACTTTCTACATTCGATTTGATCACCAGATTCATGAATCATTAAATACATCCAGATCAATAGGATATTGTTTATCCAGGCTTACATCACCCATGGTATAAGATACAGATATCCTACTATCTTTAGCTATAAAAAGTATATTTATTTTAGCATCTGCACATGTTCCAGGATCGATTTTGATGTCACAAAGCTTCTTCTTTTGGCGTCTCCCATTAGGGGTTGCCACAGTGGATCATCCATCTCCATACCCACTGTCCTCTACATCTGCCTCTTTCAAACCAACTACCTGCATGTATTCCCTCACCACATCCATAACCATCCATGGTGGCTCCATCCTCAGCATTATCCCACTGCTATACTCCATGTCCCTCCTCTGCACATGTCCAAACCATCTCAATCTCACCTCCCTCACCTTGCCTCCAAAACGTCCTACATGCGCTGTCCCTCTAATAAACTCATTTCTAATCCTGTCCATCATCGTCACTCCCAACGAACATCTCAGCATCTTCAGCTCTGCTACCTCCAGCTCCACCTCCTGTCTTTTACTCAATGCCACTGTCTCTAAACCATACAACATCACAGGTCTCACCACAGTCCTAAAAACTTCACCCACCTCTCCACCCACTCCACCCTGCTCTCACTCTTTTCTTCACTTCTCTAACACACTCTCCATTACTTTGCAGTGTTGACCCCAGGTACCTGAACTCCTCCACCTTCTCCACCTCTTCACCCCTCCACTGCCCCCCCTCTCATTCACACACATGAACTCTGTCTTACTCCTACTGACTTTCATTCCTCCTCTCTCCAGCACGTACCTCCACCACTCCAGGCTCTTCTCAACCTGCTCACTACTCTCAAAACATATCACAATATCTTTGGTCACAAAGCAAAAAAAAAACAACACACAAATGCTTCCTCCAGACTTGGCTAGGCTCTCCTATTTCCAAAAAAAAGCAGATGATCGATGAGAGGAGAAATGGGTACCGGCTTGCATGAGGGTTACATCAACATGATGCGTTAATTGATTTCTTTCGTCTATTGTTATGTCTTTTTGTTGTAGGCCACAAACAATAGGACGTGGTCATGGGGGGAAAAACTATATAAATATCACATGCAGAATGTAAGAACGCTTATCAGAGTTTGGTCGAAGTCTAAATGAGAAGCTCTGGTACGGGGTTGACTTAATAAGTTCCTGTGACAGTGATGGATGACCGCTCGGCACGGATAGACACACCAATTGTTCTTTCAATAATGGTTTCCTCTGAAGTGGATTAATCTGACCATCAGACCTTTTTCTTGGGTGCAAGCACATACACGTCTTAATAAAGGATGTGGCATGAATATTACACTGTGATTATTTTTAACTGCCGGCGATCCCGAGATCAGAGTCTGATGCTTCTGCTATTTTCCAACCACAACAATAGGTTCAGTCTTTATGCTCCAAGGTGGAATCAAAAGATTTCGAGACTAATGGTGTAACTGGTGTTATTGAGACCACATCCATTACCATGTCTGCGATTTCATCACTGACAGCAAGTTAAAACAAGCGGCACGCCCGATTCGAGAGCAGAAGCACATCTCTGTAATTTCACATCGCTGGAAGACCTTCTATGATCTCAACCTCCGAAAATGTCGAAACCATTTGGCCACTTGTCGGAGAACGATCCACATCATCTCACTCACATACCCAAACTACTTACCAGATATGGCTCCTGTGGACTTCACTCTGTTCTCGAAGATAAAGAGCCAACTTCAAAGTCCTCATTTTGTCAGGTGCTTGACATGCTTCAAAAAGAGGACTTCCAGGACACGTTCCAGAAGTGGCAGGAATGCTGGCGGTGAACACATGTAAACGTGGATAAATAAAGTACTTTCTTGTTAACAGAGCAAAACTTTTCAATGCTACCTCGTATATTTCCAAATAAAGTATATAAACCACACTTTGTTTAACTCCGCCCCCTGTTTCTACAGTTCACAGTGTTGATATAATCATTCAAATTATTCACAAATTGTATTTATCAGCATCACTAAGGTTTATAAATGCTGCCACTCCAATTCCCAGAACACACATACATTTTCCTGCTCTGACGCTACCTGCTACTGATTGAGCACAGGTGTGCTTAATTACACACACACACACACACACACACACACACACACACACACACACACACACAGTATTTAATGTAACCTCATTTATGAAAACAATGCGAAGCATACACTTATTGTGACTTTTGTTGTATTTCTCATGTTTGATACTTTGTTGCTGAGACGTTTTGTCTACAATCTTCTTTTGTCCTATTGTCTGTTTGTACATGAACCTGTTTCTGACCACGTTCTCATCTCTCAAATTAGATTTGGACTTGTGTCCACCTGTCCTTGTGTTACGGGACATAGTTCTATTATCATGTAAATGCATTCTATATCTACTTCCATTATCGGTTATAATAAAAATATCAAATGTAATAAAATGTCAATTTAATAAAAAAGTCACATGATGAAAAATGTATTGCATCACCCACATTTTCTGAGGTTCATAAACACTGTAAGGACAAAAGTACTGGCACTCGATTTTTTCCACCCATATGTGGTCCTTGTATAGAACTTATTTGGATGCTGAAGCATGACATTTCCCATTCAATTAAACTGCAATGCTCAAACTTGTTTCAGCATGACAATGCCCCAGTGCACACAGCCAGCTCCAGAAAGATGTGCTTTGCATGGGTTGGAAGATGTGGAAGATCTCCTGCAATAGAGCTCTGACTTCAACATTACATCACATTACATGACTGCACCCCAGGCCTCCTCACCTCATCTACATCAGTATTCTACTAACTGCTCAACTACTTTACTAACACAAATCTTCAGAATTTAGTGGAACAACTTCCCAGAAGAGTGGAGGTTTTTATAAAAGCTAATGTTGACTCGCAATGGAATGCGATGTTCAAAAAACATACCAATTTTATCTCTAGGTGTCCACAAACTTGTATACATAAAGTGTATGTTCTCAGATTGTTGATACTGTGATATAAGCATACAAACCTGTTGCACAAGTTTATAGACCATAAATATAAAATTTTATATAAAAAAATATACATCAAAATATTTAAATATTGAAAAAATGTCCTTAAAATCTTTATTCCATTCTGTTGACTTTCCTCAGTAATTCTATAGTTAAAAACTTTTAACTCAGTTAAAAGTAAAATGTTGTAAAGAACTCTTGTCTAAAATTTCCATTGTTCCCTGAGGTGTTTTATTTGTATTTTTTTTGCGGTTGGCGTTGTATGAGCTAAATAGTGCAGTGTGTATATGTGCTTCTTCAGATCTTCTTTTACCGATTTCATTAAAGTCCTGCACAGTAAACATTCTTTCTGTGATTTAATTTTATACTCTTCGCGATCCAGCAACACAGAATCTCCCTTGAGACCTAGTAATGAGAAAGTTAACAAACATTTTCGCTGCAGCAGCCCTGGTTGAGTGGTGTACGATCGCAAATCTGAGCCTTATTGGGAGAATCATCCAGATTAATCAGAAAAGCTGAAGGGGATCTCCGTCTAAAGGGGTTTTATCCCCCTAAATACCTACGTATTCATTTCATCTGACTTCAGAACGAAGTCTCTGAGATTTGCTTCCAGCCTTGGCAGCTTGATTTCTTCATCAGTACTCACCGGATTAAGATGCAGAGCACCAAAAAAGGAAACATGCTAAAATCCCCCCTCTAGGTGCTGCAATGATACTCAGTATAAACAGCACAGGTCCTCAAATTGATCCCTGAGGAATGCCACTGAGAATCTATTAATCTATTGAAAACCGAGCCGTCTCTCCAACTGATATGATCTGAAGGGTGGTGTGTGCTTGAAGAAGGATTTTATTAGGGGTATATAGACAGACACACACACACACACACACACACACACACACACACACACACACACACACACACACACACACAGAGTCAGTTTATCCTTATGAGGATCTTCTAGTTGTCTTCATGTGGACCAAGCAAATGTCCCCATAAATCAAAACCATCAAGAATATACCTTTCACTGTGCAGACATCTGACTTATCCTAACCAAGATATATAAATGTGAATAACAACACTTTAAATTTCATTACACACAAATCGACACCAAAAAATCACTTTAGTCAACAAAAGTAAATCTTGTGGAAAACAGTGTAGTTGTCTTTATGGGGACCTGCCTAATGTCCCCACAAGAATAAAAGTTGTCAGTTATTATCATTGCACAGATATTTTGCAACACATTACCAATACACACACACACACACACACACACACACACACACACACACACACACACACATATACATACATATATATATATATATATATATAGCCAGCTATCTTTGTATTGAACTTTTGTCCATACTTATTATGCAAATTAATGCTATGCGAAACCAAAAAAGCACAGCCCACAAACATACACACACACACACACACACACACACACACACACACACACACACACACACACACACACACACACACACAATCAGATGTGCATGCTTTTTGCTTCATGGAGTTCTTCCAAATGTCCCCACAATCTCAAAACTGTCAGATATCCCAATCCTTCGTCCCCATTAAGTTATAAATACAGCACCCCCGCCCCCTCTCCCCCGCCGTCTAGCTTCAGGGCTCCTTCTTCCCTCTTATCTGCACTTATTTCCATTTCGATTATCATCTCGAAGTCGGAGCTGTTACTGTTATCTCTGGGATAAGGACTCCGCTGGCCTGCTACTGATTGGTTTGCTAATTCCCGTCTCTCGAATGACACTGACGCAACACAAAGCAGCAATCAGACGTTCACTCTGAAACGTCTCAATGTTCAATGCAAGTAGATTTTATCTATTGTTTTGCACATACAGCGAATAGAGCAGAAGTTTGTGTTTTCTGTGGTGCAGAGTGGAGTACAGAGAAAAAGAAAAACAATTAACCATTAGCATTGATTTTCTTAGCTTGAGGTTGTGCACTTTTAGGGAACTAATTAACAACAAGTCGGGGTCATGAAGCCGAGTTTCTGTTACAAGCCTGGAGTTCATTATCATCTAAGTGTTTTATTCCTCTTATACTGCATTATCAATTTCTCACTGTTGATTATAATATATTTTCATTTGACATCGTTCTAGTTTTATCCACTTTTAGCTACATTTAGAACTGTTCCTTAAAACAGAGCTCGGATTAGATTACAGGAAAATAAAAGAGAAATCCGGAGGGAAGATTCCATTTCTCCTGTATTTCAAGTCCAGATAAAAATGCTTTCTGATCAAACAAATCTCGAAGGAACAAACCACTAATATGTGTTTTGATTTAAAAGTTAATAATCATAAAATTATGCTAATAATAAACACTGGTGTGGTCTGATGAAGCGTCGAGTAATAAGTGAATCCTGAACATTGAATTTTCTTAGAAAGGGACTGAGGGAATCATATTTCTCTTATACCACAACAATATACTGACTAATAATAGTAATAATAAGAAGACCAAAAAAGATTTTTAATAGATTGAAAAAACACCATAATTTTTTATCTATTTATAGTAACCTGTAATGTTGCACGTAACAGCAGCTGTAAAATGTTGTTCTGTAACCAGCTTCGTTTTTATTCTCAGTTGTGAAATAAGTGTGTGAATAAGAAGAAAACAATGTTCTGACTGTTATAAGGCTCTGGAACTGGAGACTCTTTCCAGAAATTCTAAATAAACACTAGCGTTCCCCCAAAAACTTTAAAATGCGTAAATATTTGCTTGTTTTCTAACCTGTTTAAAGGGGAAAGTCCACCGTATCAGTCTCTGTCAATGAGATGTCACTATAAAAACAATTAAATAGATGAAAACATATAAATGACCAATCAGGATAAAGGATTCAAAGCTAACATTGATGATTAGCATAATGATCCAAAGTGAGTAAGTCAATGTGGTGTATCTCTAGCTTTGTTTGGATGATTTTCTTTTAAATAAATGTCTTTATCTTTATTTATTTTAGCATTTTATTTTTCTAGTTTTTATATTTTAAAAGCACCAGCACACTTTAACATACTCCTTGGTCACACAACCCCAAGACAGTTAGCAAGAAAGGTGATTCTGATCAGACAGTATCGTCCTGTAGATCCCATTCGAGCATCGGAAAGAAGATTTTGCCATTTTTCAAGGGGCGAGACTTCTCCGAACCCCATTATTGCCCAGAAATCTAAATAAATGTTTTATTATTTTTTTTTTTTTTCAAAACACACTGGGAGAAATATGGCCCTACTTGAGCCATGGCTAGCTTTAGTAATGAATGGCTTTCCCTCTGGAGATCTCTGCATAAAGGGACACGAGGAGACGTCAATAAGGAATCTCGGCTACAACTTCTAATGTGGTGCACAAATCACTGCGGCTAATGACCGCGACACAGCTGGCAGAGCTCGGCAAAAAAAACAGCCCGGCCGATAGCATCGATCCAGTCGTCTCTGGAGAACGCGTTGTCTTTTACCTGCTTGAGAGCGGGACAGGAGTCCTGCTCCTGTAATAAAGCTCACGTCGAAGAGCGGAAACACGGTGATTAGCATAACGGGCAGAAGCGAGTAAGTCGATGGGGTGTAGCTCTAGCTTTGATGCTAATGAATTTCCTTTGGAACAGGAAGTCAGAGCGATGGCATGTTTCTTGATGGAGTTCTCTTTATTTGGGAAGGGTTTCATATTAACATCCTTTTAAACATTCAGTCAACAAGTTGTCATGTCCAGGGTAAAAAAGCACCAATGAATCATGATAACACTCTTGAATACTTAGAGTAATAATTAGAGTGAGAAATGCCCCTAATGGGTGGGATGTGTAATTACATATAAAAAAGGTGGTATCAGAAAGTTTCAAGACTAGTTTTGTAACAAGCCAACAGATGGCAGCACAAGGCTGCACACACAGTCACAAGGAGCACCAATATTCATAAGTCGGTGTGCCATAAGACATCATCCTGTGTACATCAGGAGCCGTGCAACTGGTGCTATTTTGAGCATGTGTGCTACCAAATTTGCGATTAGTTTCTTGCCTGGAAACAATATGATGTCACTTCCGCACGCACCCTACTGGCTCCTGCAGACTTCGCCCTTTTCCTGAAGATGAAGATCCAGCTCAAAAACTGGTGTTTTGACACCAGAGATCCAGCGCCATCCACAGAAGGTGCTTGACACGCTTCGAAAAGATAATATAGATAATAAGAACACCCAAAACTGAGCTGCTTCGACATTTTGTGGTATTGGTGTCTGTAACACTAAAAAAAAAAAAAAACGGTTTTAAACACCACGTTATGTAAAACCCCTCGGGATCCGTTCCTGCTTGGGTACTTTGCTAACGAGGGGTAAAAATCGAGAAATCAAGGACAGTCAGGGCTGATCCACCCTCCTCTCACTGCTGACTGTTTGTTTGTGGTCACGCATCACCCTGACAAGCAGAACAAGGACCAGATGGCCTGTGTGTGTGTGTGTGTGTGTGTGTGTGTGTGTGTGTGTGTGTGTGTGTGTGTGTGTGTATGCATGTCTGGGTGCTTGTTTGTTTGGTTTATGTTCTCCTATCTCCTACAAATGGTGCAAAGGTCACCCAGAATTGGCATCTGACACACCGATAGTTTATAAAAGCCAACCATCAGGAGTTTTATTTTTTAAATTTTTTTGGCTTTTTACATTTGTTTCCTATTTCTTAACACATTGACACACAAATCCACTCGGATATTTTCTAACATTTGGTGTCTTCATGTAGCATCTGCTTATTTGCTCACCATCAAGCAACAATTGCTGAAAACACAAACAGGAACGTATGGTGTTATGGATTAAAAAAAAAAAAAAACTATCCCCTGGGGCTCGGAGAGATTCGTTGTGTAGGTGCACAAGAAAAAAAGTGAAGCATTTGAGGACAATCAAGTCAGGTAAAAAAATAAAAATCAAACGGCTTGGTCTTCTCGTGTTACCTACCTCTTTACAAACACACCTTTGTGTGTTTTTGTTGAGTCTCTGGATTCCTGAGGGATCACGTTACACATGACTGAATAGATCTGCCACTTAACAAATTACACCGTTAGCATCCGTCGCACTTAGCCGTATTACTCACATTTTATGCCGATGTTTTGAACCCAAGGTCATGAAAGGGCGAGATGGGTTTATATATCATGTGTCACACTGTAAAAAGCAACTTTTTTTTTTTTTTAAACCACATTTATAAAGCAAATTGTGGATGTGGTTTATTTATTTATTTATTTATTTATTTATTTGTGTTATTTGTGTTATTTGTTTGTTTATAAAAATAATTTTTCATATATTCATTCATTCATTTTCTCCCGCTTATCCGTAATTCGGGTCGCGGGGGCAGCAGTCTAAGCAGGCCCCCGCCTTCGACTGCTGCCCAATCCTCATAGCACCGTCCCTTACGGTCCCTCCTGCAGGTGGTGAGCCCACGGGAAGGCGGCCCCACGTCACTCCGACGTTACGGACCTTGATATTTCCCTCGTAAGGGACCCCTGGAGCATAGAGGGTAAAGGGCCTTGCTCAAGGGCCCAAGAGTGGCAGCTTGGCAATACCGGGGCTTGAACCCCAGACCTTCCGATCGGCAACCCAGCGCCTTAACCGCTGGAGCCACCACTCCCCCTATTTTTTTTTTTCACATATATTTTTTTAAATATATAGCACTTTTTTAGATTCTACTTTATAATATAATTTTGTATTTTATTTTACTTAATATCATTTACATTTTTTATTAAATTGTAATATTTTTAATTTATAGCACTTTGGATTATTTTTATTTATCTTCTCAACACTTTAGCAAAACTGCTCCAGCATATGGTGGTCGGTGTCTTTAAGACTGAGGTGTAGTTTCTGTGCATGTGCCAGACTCTAATTACTCACTCATTTGTACCCATTTGGCATTTCTGCTTGACCCACATGGGTTTACACACACACACACACACACACACACACACACACACACACACACACACAAGTGATTTCAGTCACTCTCTCACTTCAGACAGATAAATAGAGCGAGCAGTTGGGGGTTAATAAGCATCAGCACCTCTCTGTTTCTGTCGCTATTAAAGCAGGTAAAAATCCCATTTGGCGACTTCAACTCGCTTTGATTGAAATGTTAAGTGTTTAAATGTGATCACTCTTTTTCTCAAGAACTTGCGAGTGCTTTGAAGTGTGTGAAGGGTGTGTAAAAGGGTGTGTGTCTGTCTGTGGGTGTGTGTATGTTTGTGTGTGGTCAAAGAAATATCTATTAACCATGCAAGTGTGTTTGTATTGGGATTGTCCTGTAAAGACACACAGATAAGCCTGTGCTGTTTTCTCTCTCTCTCTCTCTCTCTCTCTCTCTCTCTCTCTCTCTCTCTCTCTCTCTCTCCTCTCTCACTCTGTGTGTGTGTGTGTGTGTGTGTGTGTGTGTGTGTGTGTGTGTGTGTGTGTGTGTGTGTGCAGAAAGAGAGAGGTAAATTGTTTGTTTGTTTGATTTATAAATTGTAAAATCATACTTGGAAAATCTTTGTATACACACACACACACACACACACACACACACACACACACACACACACACACACACACACACACACACACACACACACACACACACAGAACACCACAGGCTTATCTGTGTGTCTATACAGGACATTCCCAATACAAACACACTTGTCCTGTATAGACACAGATTGTCCTGTGGTGTTCTCTGTGTGTGTGTGTGTGTGTGTGTGTGTGTGTGTGTGTGTGTGTGTGTGTGTGTGTGTGTGTGTGTGTGTGTGTGTGTCTGTGTGTGTGTGTGTGTGTGTGTGTGTGTGTATACAGAGATTTTCAAAGTATAATTTATAATTTTTAATTTTTTGCGCACTACGGCCTCAATGTAGGCATTAAACAAATAAACAAACAAATAAGTTAATAAATGGCGAAAGAGCTCTGTGTGTGTGTGTGTGTGTGTGTGTGTGTGTGTGTGTGTGTGTGTGTGTGTGTGTGTAGGGGCTTGAGAGTATTAGTAAAAGCCTCGGCTGCCTCTGAGACTCAAGTCATTTCCCTAAAGCTCAGCAGTTTTAATGAGTTTTGGTTAACAAAAGAATTTCAGCGTAGAGAGGTGAGAGTCTCCAAGGAGCTGCACATGTTTCTCTTTCTCTCTCTCTCTCTCTCTCTCTCTCTCTCTCTCTCTCTCTCTTTCTTTCTTTCTTTCTTTCTTTCTTTCTTTCTTTCTACCTACCTTTAGACATATATATTCTCTCTTGTTTATTATTTGTCCCTCCATCCTGTCCCTCTTCTCCTGGTCTCTTTTTTATTTGTTCTTAAAATTTTTTTGCATTATTTTCTTTCTCTTATTCCTCCTTTTTCTTTCTTCGAATGAGCTGCTTCTTTCTTTCTTTCTTTCTTTCTTTCTTGCTTTTTTGCTTTCTTTCTTTCTTTCTTTCTTTCTTTCTTTCTTTCTTTCTTTCTTTCTTTCTTTCTTTCTTTCTTTCTTTCTTTCTTTCTTTCTTTCTTTCTTCTCTTTATTCTTACATTCAAATTTCTTTTCCCAATTTTCTTTCAGCTTTATCTCTACCCCTCTACCCCCCCACACACCCTCACCCCCCAGGTGTAAGCAGAGGGTTAGCAGATCGTCTCATCCCCCACTTTAACCCTCAACATGTGTGTGTGTGTGTGTGTGTGTGTGTGTGTGTGTGTGTGTGTGTGTGTGTGTGTGTGTGTGTGTGTGTGTGTGTGTGTGTGTGTTTATGCATTGATAACAACCTGATAACACACAGACTTAAACAAACACACACCACTTACCCGTAAATACCAGTGAGTTAAAACACAGTGATAAGTTCAGGAACCATGTGAAGGCTGGAACCTGGAAAAGGTAAAAAGTGTTTTCAGGATGAATCGGGTTTCACCGAGTGCTGATCTCAGAGAACAGAGTCGACGTTCACTCACATACTGATCTTAACACGGGGTCTCTGGACGTTGTCTCAGAGCAGCTTTATGGAGATAAACGGATTATAAAGCTGGAGAGAAGAATGTATAAGTTTAGCGTCTAAAAGTTTGTCGTTTATTTAGTTGTCTGTTATTTACTGTTTATTTATAAATAAAGTCATACTCTATGGTTTATTCAGGATTTATTGATCATTTGTTTCTTTGAGTAAATAAATATCTATACATTTCTTTCAGGAAAAAGTCAAATGTTTATTTGTTTATATGTGCATTCTTTTATAATATATTTATATATTGTTGCACTTTATTTAATCTTGATATAATTTTTATGGAGATATGAGGAGATGAATTCAGCCAGTTAGTAAATTCAGGTACTGCTGTAGGTGAGAAGGTGAGAAGGTTTGGGGTGCAGTCAGCGTTCAGTCTCATCATGCTGACAAAAATATAAGTTTCTCAGAAAAAGTGCATCTGCCAAATCCCATAAATGTAAATGTAGTTCAGAGCGCTATAGAAG
>NC_139587.1:1875504-1930504 GCF_946808225.1 Silurus aristotelis | reverse complement strand
TGTATTTATGCTCACAAAACTATAAAAAATTCTGGGAAAAAAGAAAGAATGAAATCAATATTTGGTGCTGCATGATGGAGAAGCACCTCAGCTCATCTTTCACGTCCAGCTCTGCAGATAAAGAACATTCGAGAACAGACGTTTTTATGCAGAAATTTCCCGATTCTGTGTTGAAACTTGAGCCCTCAGCATCTCCCCTGTGAGTAAAGTCAGTGCATGTAACCTGCTCGTTCATTTACTTTATTCCCAGAATTCCGTTCATTAAACGCTGACGAGTTTCACGCGTCAGAGCCACGTGTTCGCTCATACAGGCCGCAATTAAAAACTCCCGCTTGCTGAGAAAGATTAATGCGAGTCGAGGTCAGACATAATGGATTTCATTTGAGGGGAAATGAGATATGAATCTGTGGCCGCGCTCCTTTCTGCCTCGCCACATTAAGTTCAGTTCTGCCAGAATGGAGTCCAATTTGAACCTTTTTAATGCGCTGGAAAGCATTTTTGTGCATTTTTCCTCCTTCAGCAGTTTTAATTAGAGACGAGACACAGAATCTTAATCAAATCTGACCTGAAATGTACAGTTAAACAGTTCAACACCATTTCAAGCTGTTTAAAGCACACAGGCCACGCCCACTTTAGTATGCACAGAGGCCACACACAGGCCACGCCCACTTTAGTATGCACATAGGCCTAACCTCCTTCACTGTGATTGAGACACACAGGCCACGCCCACACAAATACGATTTAAATGCACAGAGGCCACACCTCTTTCACTTGGACTGTGACACAGGCCATGCCTCCTTCACTGTAATTAAGCCACACAAGCCACACCTCCTTCACTGTTATTGGGACACACATGCCACACCCACCCAAATAGGACTTGCATGCACAGAGGCCACACCTCATTCACTTGGACTAAGACACACAGGCCACACCCACTCTAATAGACCATGCCTTCTTAACTGTAATTGAAACACACACACACACAGGCCACACCCCCTTTTACAGAGACAAGCACATAGGCCCTACCCCTACAAAGAGACAAACACACAAGCCACACCCTATTCACAGAAACACACACAGGCCCCACCCCTACAAAGAGACAAACACACAAGCCACACCCTCTTCACAGAGACACACACACACACACACACACACTGGCCCCACCCCTACAAAGAGACAAACACACAGGCCACACCCTCTTCACAGAGACACACACTGACCCCACCCCTACAAAGAGACAAACACACAGGCCACACCCTCTTCACAGAGACACACACAGGCCCCACCTTTTTCAACAGTCTAAAAAATCATTTGATTCACATTTAAAAATAAATTATTACCTATATTAAATTGATTTTATTCATTAATTACTAATGAATATTCATGATTTCTTTATTTTACATAAAATGTCACAAATAAAACAAATAATAAACCACAAGAAATCACAGGAGTCTGCTGAAGATTACAGTATACACTCATCAGTTTATTGGTCACCTTCGGCAGTAAGGTGTGTATGTGTGTGTGTGTGTGTGTGTGTGTGTGTGTGTGTGTGTGTGTGTGTGTGTGTGTGTGTGTGTGTGTTGCACTTGGTGCACCTTCCATATTTGGCCTCTCACTTTTAAAACATATTTTTTTGGCTACAGTAACACAGAAATACCATGTATTCCAATCTAGATTATAATTCTTTTTCTTTTTTTTTTTTTTACATGATGAATATCCAAAAAGTGTAAAAGGATTGGCGCGTGAAGCGTGGAGATAAGGCTTTCCGTCTTCAAACGTCGACTTCCCGACCCGAGGACGGACGAATTCCCGGGACGCTGAACCGCATAAGGAGAGCACACATTTCGAAAACAAAAAAAAAAGGATTAATTATATATATATAGATTTATAGATATAGATTTATATTTATTTTTGAAGCTTAAAAGAGTACAATTGAGACGTCTCACACGTGATATAACCTACGCAATGTCTGAAAGAGTACGATTTAGGCCACCGCTCTTCTAAAAAAAAAACAAAAAAACAAAAAAATCGGAGGACAGGTCCGTTCGGTACGCTGCTTCCCGGAAAACAAAGAAATAAAAATTGTACAGATTTAGGAAAAAACACCTGACCGTACACACACACACGCACGCTCACGTACGAAATAGAAAAAACAGTCATGTCTAAAAGAGTAATATTGCATTTGAAATGCACAAAGTTTCCTGTACAGTTGGCTTTCCGGTGGTACTGGTGTGTGTGTGTGTGTGTGTGTGTGTGTGTGTGTGTGTGTGTGTGTGTGTGTGTGTACAAACATCTAAAGGGCTCATTGAATATCTCCGTAGTTGTTGTTGTTTTTTCTCGTTTGTACACTAGTGCTGTAAACAGGCACACGCAGGATCCAGGAGAAACGATTGTCCGTCACCCTTGTGGTCCCTCGTCCTCTTCCTCGTGTGTGTGGGTGTGAATGTTATAAATCCGTCTCAGTCCCGCTGAGAAGTGTGTTTGTCTTTGCGTCCTGGGCGTGTCTCCTGAAATTCCGTTTTCTTTCTCGGTCTCTTTTTGGGCCCCTGGGGGCCGCGTCTGCCCTCTGTATACACACTTCAGGAAAGAGAGTCTGATTCGATTCTCGAGAACACGATGCTCTTTTTCTCCGTCAGTTGGACTGATTGTGCAAAAAATTTACGCCGTCTCTGGGATGTCCACGCGGAAAGAGCTAACAAATCCTTTTCCGCGCTGTGAAGAACAAAAAAAAAACGCAAGCGTTAGGACACGGAAAAAACATGGGAAAGTGTTTAAACATACACTGTATGGACAAAAGCATTGGGACACCTGACACGTGTGGTGCCTCCAGAAACTGTTACTACAAAGTCATAGATACACAATTGTATAGAACGTCTCTGGATGCAGTAGCATAACATTTTCTCTTCACATAAACTAGGAGACCAAAACCTGTTCCAGCATAACAATACACAAAGACAACTCAATAAAGATCTGCTTTCCCTGTAGGTTGGAAGATGTGGAAGATCTCCTGCTATAGAGCTTCAACCCTATTGAGTATAATGAACGCTGACCAAGACCGTCTCACCTCACCTACCTCAGTAGCTAAATGAATCTCCATAAAGATCTAGTGGAACATCTTAGCAGAAGAATGGAGGGTATTATAACACAAATTGGGGACTAAATGTGGAATTTACAGAAATGACATACCAATCAGGTGTCCACAAACTTTTGTCCGTATAGTGTACATCATTTAAAATCATTAAAAGAACTCGACTGGGAACATTCATTAGGATTATAAATAAAATATGCAAAAAAAAAACAATGAATATGCATGAACATGCAAATCAGCGCCGCCTCCAACACGTTGTTGACGATTTTATTTGTATTCATTAAATAATAATAATTCATAATAATAATTTTAACACTTATAGTTATGTTTATTGTCGTAAAACTGTTGGATGAAATGACAGTGTTAGTATTTAAACTAAGTGTAAAGTGTAAACTGTTACTGTAAATAACTACTTTGGTACATCTTAAAACCCCTCTGTACATGAGGTTGTCTTGGAAAACGTCTCAGATGTTGATAAACCATTAAAACTGATTGAAAATTTGACAGAATGAAAGATAAAAAAATCGATGAAAATGTGATATGTTTCGATGCTCTGAATAAATCAACTGAATAAACGAAAAGATAAATGGTTCCTCAAACGTTATTATTTATAGTACTAAAGGTTAAAAAGTGCTTTTTACTTGTCACATGTACATTACAATGAAATTCTTTCTTTGAATATCTTAGTGAGAGAACATTGGTCAGATAATACGGCACCCCTGGAGCACAGAGGGTTAAGGGCCTTGCTCAAGGGCCCCATAGTGGCAGCTTGGCAATAATGGTGATTGAACCTCAGACCTTCTGATTAGTAACCTTTAACCACTGAGTTTCCACTTCCCCTCACTGGACTGGATTGTGTTGAGTCTGTTATTTCAGGGCTTAAGTGAGTTTTATCATTTCTGCACACTATTTGAAAGATTCGGCTGAAATATTTTGACCATGAATTTTTTTTTAATCTCTTCACACATTTTAGACACATTTTTGTGGGTTTCAGCTGGAAAGAAGAAACCAAACCAAATGAACCACATGGTAATTTATTTGAGGTGATCTTTACAGCCAGTCTGAGGGAAGTGCTTTTAATGACTAGCTGGCCACGTTTAGACCGAACCTCACATTGTAGTCGAGTTGTTGCTACGTAAAACATACGCAAGCGTGGTAGTTTTTATTCGTAAACACGTCTCAGCTCTCAGCGTGTCTGTGATGCTCCTGTCGTGTTGCTGTTGGTTTACAGATGTACATTTGAAATGCTAGCAAAAAAAAAAAAAAGATTTGGAAATCTAACGTATATAAAACGCAACAGTCTGATTGACCAGACGATGATTTTAGCGTGAGTAGAAAATGGTCGAGTGATAAGACAGAGATCAGGTCCAGATTTAGTCAGGAGATGAACCGGAGATTGTTCGTTCTCAGCCAGAGACGGCGACATGCGGTGATTTGAAACAAGAGTCAATAAGAGTCAAAAGATCGTAGACTGCACATTGTCCGACTCCTGATTGGACAGTAACTATAGCACCCAAGTAATAGGAACATCTTGTAGTTCCTCCATGGAACAGTCATGATTGACTTGCAATGTATAAATGGGAGAAACTCCATGGAGGAATTCGTACCAGATTTAGAACGTTTAATGTATCCTGGATTCTGATTGGTCAGAACACAAATCCCTCACTTTAATACGCTATCGTTTCTATAGCAACAACACAGTCAGAAAGACGTTCAAAGTGGAATCTCTACGTACACAAAAAACGTATAGGCATCAATATGGTGGATTTGTTTTTGTTTATTGCATTGTTTGGAGTCTCCTGAGAGCTGTTAGTGTCAGGCTGAGAGACTCGAGACGCCTGGACGTTTGTGAAGACGTTAAAGAAATTTGCTCGTGGTTTGAATATGTTTACGTCATTAAAGTCATTTCGGTTCTGCCAACTTCTATTTGTTTGCATACAGGAATTCTGTGTTTCATTACAAAACGCTTTTTAATAAAACCCACGTGCATCACGTATTCCGCTTTTTAAAACGCAGTGCTTTCCTCAGCCTCCATACGCCGCCCTGAATGATTTTTATAAAACTCAGGTACACTACGTCCTTCACCAGTAAACACAGCACAACTGCTTTGATATCTTCTCGCTGCACGGCTGCGCTCTGTGGTTTTATAAAGCCGAGGGACACGGTGTATCTCATGTACGTACAGAGCAACCTCTTTGTTACCAGATTTTTTTTCCCCTCCCACATGAATCTGTTTACGCTCTTTTGTACAGCAAAAAAATAAAAAATGAAGCACGACAAAGCCTCGGGGGATCCGGTGAAGCGGCTTTTGCACAAGTCACGTTTGAAGTGCGTGAACTTTGTGTTGACGTGGACAGAAGATCTCGTGTCGATGCGTGAGAGACGGGAGTGTAGAGATGCTAACTCTGTGTCTCTCATTTTCTCTCTCTCTCTCTCTCTCTCTCTCTCTCTCTCTCTCTCTCTCTCTCTCTCTCTCTCTCTCTGTATATATATATATATATACACACACACTACTTTGGCAAAAGTATTGAGACACCTGACTTTTTCAGCCATACGTGTTTTTTCCCTAAACCGTTACCACAAATTTAATGGATGCAGTATCATGCAATTCCAGCATGATGATGCCCCTATGCACAAAGTTTCATGAAGATCTGCTTTCCATGGTTTGCAGTGGAAGATCTCCTTCTGTAGAACTCCCAACCCTATTGAACTATTGAAAGTGAACGCTGACTGCACCCCATGAACCTCAATGAATCTCCACAAAATCCAGTGGAACATCTTCCCAAAAAAGTGGAGGCGATTACAACAACAAATAGAGACTAAATGTGGAACAGGATGTTCAAAAAGCAGCACATACCAATTATATGGTCAGGTGTCCACGAACGTTTGTCCATATTGTGTGTGTGTGTGTGTGTGTGTGTGTGTGTGTGTGTGTGTGTGTGTGTGTGTGTGTGTGTGTGTGTGTGTATATATAAATATGTATACATATCCACTGGGTTATTTTGAGAACAGTTCATCTCGTGTGTGTCTGCGCTCCCTCTCTTCACTATCTACGGATAAAAGGATGATCTTTTTCTGGCTTTTTCTTTCAATAGCGGAAGAGAAACCGCTTTTTATGCTTTGACTCTTCAAAGTGATGCGTTCCTAAAGCCAAAAATAATGCACTACACACAATCAAAATCCGCCCCCGAAACATCTTCCCAGGCTCGGAAGAATGAAAAAAAATGCATGACTACTTTCCAAAATTATCATAATAATAATAATTTTCAAACAAAAACAAAAAGGTTTTATTGTAATATATATATATGTGTGTGTGTGTGTGTGTGTGTGTGTGTGTGTGTGTGTGTGTGTGTGTGTGTGTGTGTATTTATTTAAATCTTTTGGAATGGCATGGATTATAAATGCTTGTGCTAATCAGAGATGTTAATAAAGATAAAGGGAGACGTGGAAAGTACTGAAGGTCAGTAATGTAAAAAACCGTGATATGCAACAATATAGAAACTTTAATATATGAATGACATTCCTACATTTTATATCTATGAGTCATGCCTCAAAGTCATTAGTTTTTTGGGGGTTTTTTGTCCTTTTTTTCTGGTCAAATAAAACATTTCGACGACGTGCTTTTATTCGCTTATTATTCAGTTATGCCTTTAAAACGACATTTGTCATGATGTACACTGAATTTACTCATCAACTGCTGAAAAACGTGTAAAATGTGTAGTTATGAGAAAAACCCACTGACTGATCCTCTGTGTTCAAGAAGATAAAAATGTGTAAAAAATAATTGTAAAATAAATTAATAAATAAATAAATAAAATAAAAAAGGTACATAAATGAAATTGTAGTCAAACAAACAAACAAACAAATAAATAAATAAATACATTTATGTATGTATTTATTTATTTTAAGTTAGTGTGTAGTTGGGGGTGGAGTTTGGGCGGGGTTTGGGGTGGAGTTATGTGTGGTTTTATGGGAGGAGTTGGATGTGTGTTTAGGGGCGGTGGGGCTCATTATATACAAGTGATTAATTATTTATTAGTAATATATTACCTTTTTTTAATATTGACATATTTTTATACCTTTTAATTTAATTAATTAGTGTACAAATGTTAAATGTTTTTGTATTGTTAAACTGCTGAATATTTTTTTAAATATATATATATATATATATATATACACATTTCTCTATTTTTTTCATATTCTCTATTCTCTCTCTCTCTCTCTCTCTATATATATATATATATATATATATATATATATATATATATATGGTCAGGCGTGTGTTTGGTAAAGTGTTTGTGTTTCTGAGACGTTCCTGAGATATTCTGACCCGTTCAGGACGCGGCGTAAGGAAATCTGCCTTCCTTGTTTTGTGTAAATTTGAATAAACATCCAGAGTATCACTGTGAAAGCCGGCGAATGTGTGTTTGTTTTCTCAAGACACGATTCGAATCCGCTTCAGTTAAAACTCAATGATGATGATGATGACGATGTATAAAAGCAGCACATGCCGAGTGCAGAGATGTAGAGAAGGATAAATGGATGGATGGATGCATGGATGGATGGATGCATGGATGGATAGATAGATGGGATGAACATGATAAAGGAAGGAAGGAGTGCAGGCAAGGAAGGAAAAATCTAAACAGCACTTCACGCCAGAGGTTACAGGAGGAGCTCCTTGTGACTAAATTTAGCTCTGAGCAGGTCGGATAGAGGGAGGGAAAGAAAAAGATAGGAAGAGAGAGAGAGAGAGAGAGAGAGAAAGAGAGAAAGAGTGGGCGCTCTGCCTGTTCTTGGATACTCACACAGATAGTTGGCTTTGTAAGGCGTGCGCGAGTTAGACAGGAGCGCATGGAGCTCTCTGGTGTCTAGCGTGGAGGCTTGAAGGTGCTGTTGGTGTTGGTATGTGTGGAGCGGCTCTTTGCCGAACGTGGAGAATGACTGATCGCCCGTGAACGCGTCACCCTCAAATACCTCAGAGTCGGGCACGGCGTCCATGCCAGGCACGTGCAGGTTGCTGCGGTAGTCGGCGCCCTGCCGAGACTCGGTGGGCACGAAGCTGGGCATCCAGCAGCGGTCCGAGTGGCCCAGCGCCTTACACTCCTCCGTGCAGTTTGAAAATAAATCCGCTCCTGCAGGAACACAGAAGAAGGAGCAAGTCAGGGAAACGAAGCAGGAAGTCAACAAAAACGCCAAGGTGCAAACGTGCCACATGGACAGCCTGCCTAGTCAACACTGCTGCATAAAGTTTAAATGAGATTTGCACAATTTTCCACTCCACGTCCAATCCGTCCACCTGGATGCATTAGACTCCTTAGCTTCGGGGCTAATCCTCCGAATACACTCCGCCAACGAAATTCCCACTCATACACATTTATTAACAAGCATGATCTGACTCTTCAAATAATAATAGTAAAAGGATTTTAGCTGGTCAGAGCCGCAGTAGAGCTTTTTTACTCCTGAATGTTTCACCCCTGTTTCTATAACATTAATACATTTTTTCAGTGAATTGATTGAACTTAACTGAGTAGAAGCTAATCATTACTAAAGATTAATAACTGCTGTAACAAAGACCCCCCTGGCTGTAGTTCACAGAGCCTAGACTTCACTTTAAGAACATGGAAATATTTTCCATTCCTGCCAAATAACTGCACTAAATTACAATAAATACATAAATAAATAGCAAAACAACAATGAGTCTGCGAGTAAAATCCAAACTGAAGTTATAACACAAGATGGCCGCCATGATGACGTTCCAGTTTGTTTTACAGAATGTCGTGCCATTTAATCATTTAAATATGTATAAATCTATTATTTTAATTCAAGGAACCAAACATGGCTGATTCAGTGTGAAGTAATGCGTTTCTGTCAAATCAGTAAAGCAGCAGTTGACTGAAGTCAGAATTCCAGTGTATAATGTTGGAATGGATGAAAGGAGCCTCCAGTTTCAGATAAAAGTTTTGGGACTCCTGTCTTTTCCAATCATATGTCGCTCTTCCATTAACTGTTACCACAAACAGTGGTGGAGGCACACAATTGTATTGGGGCGTCTTTGGATGCGGGAGCGTGACATTTTCCCTTCACTTGACCCAAACCTGTTCCAGCTCTATGGAGAGATGATTTACATGGGTTTGAGTTGAAGATCTCCTGCTATAGAGCTTCAACCCTACTGAACACCTTTCGCATCAGACTGCACTTCAGGTCTCCTCACCTTCTCAGCTACATCAGTACCGGACTTTACTAACACCCTTGTGGTTAAATGAATCTCCACAAAATCTCCACAAAATATTGTGGAACATCTTCCCAGATGAATGGAACCTATTATAACAACAAAGGGGAATAAATGGGAACAAAATGCCACCTGCTTTGTGGTAACAGACCAGACACCAGAAATCGTCCCATCATTTCCATCCCTGATCTTAATCAGCTTCATGCAGTTTCATGTGAATTTCATCTGTAACCACTACAGCATTCCGAACACAATTTTTCCCACAGACGGTCATAACAATAATCAAAGCGTGACAAGATTTCATTTAAACCCCGAACAGGGTTCAGATCCGGGTGCCGCATCCGGACTCCTCAACTCCGACGTTCTCACGCTTTTATTCATATATATATATATTTATCAGAGAATTAGAAAGTTGATGAAATGTAATACCAGTCATTTAATTGAAGCGTATTTAAAGCCACGAGCATGAAATTGCTTCTGCACTGCAGGCTGTGAGGAGGAACGTCAGGGTCGAATTCTGCTCTCGTTCCTTTTCTGTGCCCACATAATATGTTGAATTATTTTGATCAAAGCGTGCGGGTCGACGCTCGCTGAAACCCGTTTTTTTCTCTGTTTGAGATCAAAGCAAGGTAAAGACGATAAGACTTCAGTAAAAAACGTCTCTCTATCACTCTCCATTGTGGGCCAAGATGTGCATCTACATCAGCCGAGAAAACACAGTAGAACGAAGAAGCAGCCATGATGCAAAAATAATGACAAAAGCAGCAAGGAAGTCCAGACAACCTGATGATGTTCCAACAAATCTGGTGTCATGAAGAAGCACCGTGTTCTGTGATTAACGATGAACTTTGTCTTCAAAATGTACACTATTCATATTTACACTATTTAATCAAATTTTATTTTTCATTTGTTTATTTATATATGTTATGTATTATGTAATAAAAAATTATCTCTCTCGATGTGTCTCTCTCGATGTGTCGTCTCCCCTCAGCATATCACGGCATCACCTGGCTTCAGAACATCATTAGTGCCCAAACAAAAGAGGAATTTCTGTTGCTGCTGTTGTTGTTTTTTTCACTTAGCAGTGAACTCTGAACTCTGAACTCTGCCGAGCGTGACGCTGCTTTATTAAGCACAAAAAGCAAATAATCAGAAAGAAAAGAAACAGAAAAGCAGGTCCAGTAATCAGCCCGCCAGGAGTGAGCTGTGTGTGTGTGTGTGTGTGTGTGTGTGTGTGTGTGTGTGTGTGTGTGTGTGTGTGTGTGTGTGTGTGTGTGTTGGAGGGACATTTTTTGAATTCACATAACATGGACACCAAATGTCCCCACAAAGACAACAATTATCCCATTTTTTTTTTTGGAGAACTGTGTAAGATTTTTTATTCAACTCATTCTTTAAAAATGCATTTAAATTTAATTATTTTAATTAATAATTTACTTTTATTTTAAGTTCAAATAAAAAAGACTGCAGTTTTGCTTACTGGGGTAAAGGATTTGCTGTAGCGTCGAATTAAATAGAATTAATTAGCTGCATGAATTATTAAGGCAGTTGAAGGTCCTTGTAGGCATAAGAAAACAAATGTGTGTATTTGTGTGTGTGTGTGTGTGGTGTGTGTGTGTGTGTGTGTGTGTGTGTGTGTGTGTGTGTGTGTGTGTGTGTGTGTGTGTGTGTGTAAGTGTAATCCTTAGACAGGCTGGTCAGCACATAGAGTCTTTGCGTTTCTGCTCTAAAAGAGGATTAGACTCATTCAGCGATCAAAAAAAAACAAAAACAAAAAAACATGAGCAAACAAATCTGGTCCGATTCCAATGTTGATGTTTCTCTTTACACGTGAAACTTCACAGGGCTCAAAAAAAACCTTCAACGCAATACATTTATTCACACCGTCCTTTTTTCCCCTCGGGTACAAAAAGCCTATTATATTAAACTCCAAAATTTTTTTTTTTTTTTTATCACTAAACGTTTGTTTTACTGATGCGTCTCAAATCAGCACCAAAATCCACCATGATGCAACACATCCGGCAATTAAAACCGTCCGTGTGGAAATGTAGCAAAAGTTCCGTTTGGGTTCCTGATGATTTACGTCATTTAAAACACCACAATTACTTTATACTCAACATTTTGAGTATTTTGTCTTCATGCCCTATGTTGAGTTTGGTTTTACTAATAATAAACAAACATTTGCATAAAGCATCCATATTTGTCCATGTTGATTAGAGGATTAAAAACTTATTAAAGTATTAATTTAAGGTAAATTTACATCAGACAAAAATGTGCAATTGAGTTGAGATTAATCACGAGTTCACTTATGACCATCTTACGATTAATCATGATTCATTTGAATTATTTGACAGCACTGATAGATACAATATTTATATAGAAATCGCCATCCTGGTCCTGTTTAACCGGACCCTCTTTTAGACGCCGTGGTGTAATTACTCGTCCTGGTGTGTCTGTTGTAGGGGGACGACAGGTGAGAGTCCGGAGTGACGAACCGAGTATGATATTTAGGAAGAACAAGATAAGGCAGTGAAAGGCCACAGAAATCTTCCACGCCGGCGTAATCACAGTCAGACATCATGAAATTTCCCTGACATTTGCAGAAAATTTAACACTTGATGTAATATTTGACTGCTTTTTTTTCTTCCAAAAAAGAAAGTGGAGAAATGAATTATATAGTCGATTTATGAGAAATTGAGACATAAAACTTTAAATCATTGCACGTGAAAGCATCATAAAACAAATATCTATCTATCTATCTATCTATCTATCTATCTATCTATCTATCTATCTATCTATCTATCTATCTATCTATCTATCTATCTATCTATCTATCTATCTATCTATCTATCTATCCAGCTAGCTAGCTAGCTAGCTCGCTTAGTGAGTAAAGCATTTGAATTTGGATCCGAAGGTCATGAGTTCAAATCCCAGAGTGGAAGATCTCCTGCTATAGATCGCCAACGCTATTGAACACGTCTGGGATGAATGTGAATGCTGACTGCACCCCAGGAACCTCCTCACCTTCTCACCTACATCAGTACCTGACTTTACAAACACACCTGTGGATGAATGAATCTCCACAAAATCTCAAAATCTAGTGGAACATCTTCCTAAAGGAGTGGGGCTTATTATAACAAATTAGCAAATGTGGACTCAGTGTGGGATGGGATTTTCCAAAAGAAGCACGTGTCAAACGTATAGCCAGGTGTCCACAAACTGAGTGTGTGGTTGAAAAGTGGATGGAGACCTGAGGATGACGAATTGGATTTCAAGTCTCCATCCTGCTTGATTTGCGCTCCGGCTCAGAAGTTGTGCGCGGCTCGGCCCGGATAATAACCTTCATTTGCTAATTGGTATGCACGGCTCTAAAAAGACATAACTGATGACTGAGCTGTTTCTGGGTGCTGTCGTGAAGCGCAATCCCAATGAGGGATTCGGGGCACAAAAGAAACGTCAGATAAAGAAAGAGAAAAGAGAAAAGACAGAATAAATCCCTGCTATATACTACATGTTAAAAACAAACAAACAAAACAAACAATAGGTTTGCTGTTTCCATTCAACGGAAAGAAAAATCTTCTTTTATTCCGTAAAAAACAGAAGGAAAGAAAGAGGAGTCGGTTCATACACATTTGGGTCTCGGGATCATTTCTTTTTTTTTTTTTTCAAGAAAAGGAACAATATAATAAATCTTGCGAGATCTCATTAAAATGAACAAAGCTGGCATGCTTAAAGGTTCCCTGACAAGACAGTGTGCTTTCAATTATCTTAATTAAGCAAGATAACTTTGCAGCACAGCAATTAATTAGAGAGAAAGTAAAAGAAAAAAAAACACGATGGAGATGCGTGATGTTACGCAAGATCCACCGCAGTCCAGACGGACCTTTACATCTCGATCGGGTATATGTGTGTGTGTGTATATATAACAGTTTAATGCTCACCAAGAATACAATTCCAGAATGCTGAGAAGAGAACGATCACTCATTCAGAAGACAACGCGATGCTAATGAGACGTGTGTGTGTAATGTGTGTATTCGGCTGCTTTGATTTGTACACAGCCATGTCATAACGAGCCTATGTGAGATTGCACTCACTTCGCAAACGCTCACTATGTGACTGTCAGCCGACAGCAAAACTGCCTCTTCTGCGTGTCGTGATAACAGGAAACACACCGAGCTCAATCCCGAACGCTTCAGAAACAAACACGGAAATCTTCCTAATAGTTCTTTTCCGTATGCGGTCCAGTGTTTGGGCACCGTTTATTTAAATTGACTTGATACGCAAATTGTTATAATAGCGTACACTTTGATAGCTGTTAAATTTTCTCTAATCTGATTGGCCAGAAGGTGCGTCATCCATTCGTTTCTCGCGTACTGATTCAAAAACTCGTTTCCAACCATTTACAACATGGTACATGAGGCCTTCAAACGAATAGCAAAGCACAGATCATCTTCATCAAAACATTAAAGAAAGGAGTCTCCAGTGTCAGAGCTTCAAAAGCCACTAAAGAACCTAAACGTAACCCTAGAACTTTTTATTTTTTTTTCCAACAGCGATTTTGTGGCTGCTAAAAATGCTCCACAGCATCAAATGTATCCGTAAATGGATAAAAAGTTCAATGTGAGTTTTCCAATAATATATAAAATAAAAATAAATAAAAAAAACTGCTGCTGTTGGAAAATTGTTGTTTTATAAAAGGTAAAATTGTTGAAATTAAAAAAGATTTGCCGGATGTGTGCGCCATGGAGTCTTTTTTTGTTTGTTTGTTTGTTTGTTTGTTTGTTTTTGCTTGATTTGAGATTTGGCACATCAGTAAAACAAATGCTTAGAGATTAAAAGAAAAATTGCGGTGGAGTAAATGTTTTTATATGTGAGTAAAGAAAGAAATAAATGTGTGTTGTCTCCTTCATATTTATTCATTTCTTTTTTTTATTTTTTTTTATAAAAATGGTCAAACAGAAATAAACGCTGCATTAATTGTGTGTTGATAAAATTTGTGCCGTTAAAAGGAATTTGCGTTTAAACGTTAATTTTGACATTTCAGCCTCGTGCAGGTCTACGATCTCGTCCCTGATGTCCTCTGACAGCTCTTTGGTCTTTCCCATGGTGATGAAGAGGGTTGAATGGAAGAGGTTGTGACGGGTGTCTTTTATACACATCACATACAGGATTCATTTGGGTGTGTGGAAGTTGGGATTCTTGCTGGTTTGTACAGAATCAAATGCTTATAATCATTCAATCAAATAAAAATTATTTCATAAACTTTTTATATGGATTTTATTTATTTTTTTATTTCCCCATGCATGGTTTAGAGACAGTGGCATTGAGTAAAAGACTGGAGGTGGAGCTGGAGGGAGCAGAGCTGAAGATGTTGAGATGTTCGTTGGGAGTGACGACGATGGACAGGATTAGAAATGAGTTTATTAGAGGGACAGCGCATGTAGGACGTTTTGGAGACAAGGTGAGGGAGGTGAGATTGAGATGGTTTGGACATGTGCAGAGGAGGGACATGGGGTATATCAGTAGGAGAATGCTGAGGATGGAGACACCAGGAAGGAGGAAATAAGGAAGACCAAGGAGGAGGTTTGTGGATGTGGTGAGGGAAGACATGCAGGTAGTTGGTGTGAAAGAGGCAGATGTAGAGGACAGAAAGAAGAATAAGTTTGTCTGGTCATAAGTATTGTACGTGCTTTTTGAGCATCACATTTTACATTTAGTCCCAATTTCCTCTTATTATTCCCTCCACTCTTCTGAAAGATGTTCTACTAGATTTTGGGGTTTGCTAGTGGACGTTTGTGTTCATCAGCCACAAGGGTGTTCGTAAGACTACTAACTATTGATGTAGGTGAGGTGAGGAGTTTTAAATACTTGAAAAGGAATCATTTAATGTACGTTCAGAACAGATGAAAATGTTCGATTAGGTTGCGATTAATCACAAGTTAATTCATGACAATCGTGCGATTAATCGCGATTAAGTATTTGAATCAATTTATCACCCTAATATACAGTATATATTATAGTGTGTGTGTGTGTGTGTGTGTGTGTGTGTGTGTGTGTGTGTGTGTGTGTGTGTACACTACATAGGCTAAAAAGACTACTATATTACATTCTACGCAGCGCACTCGGTCCTGCCTTACACACATAACGCACTTTGCACCGAGTAAAAAATATATTATTTCAGACCATAGATCATGCAATTACAAAGGAAATGGAGAGCTAAATCCCGAAAGGCACACTGTTCGACATGAAGTGCCCTAAATAGGATAAAAAACGTTATTATTTCATGCCCCATGTGGCAGACCTTTATTGGAAAAAAGAAAGCTGGGTCTCAAATGGATATTTAGTGCACTCAATAGTGTGGAAAAGATCTTATTGCTTTAATTTATATCATATATTGAAGGCTTGTAGAGACAGGAATCTCGAATGGCTGGTTAATAGACACGGAGAGTAAAAACCGGGCTGTTACGTATCCTGTATAGTGCACTAGGTGGACGAGTCACTAAAACTAAAGATGGTATATTAAACCCTTTGTAGTTTACTTTTTATATATATATATTTAAATAAATAGGAAGAGCTGAATCCTAAATTGCTATAAATGTAGTGCACTAGCTGTGATGTACTACATGTCCATAGTAGACATATGGTGCACTACGTAGGGTGCAAAATCCATTAATTTGCACCCTAGGCTGTAAATCTAGAGCAAAATCCCAGATGGCTCCCTACTGGACATTACACAGGCTGTTATAACACACACACAACCTATATAGTGTGTATAAGTAGGGAGCAAGCAACCATTTGGGATTTAGCGAATAAACAACAACAAAAAAGAAAAAGCAAAGGACAGCAGAATGTGGGCTGAGGGGAGGAGGGGACGAGGGGACGAGGGGAGTGAGTAGTCAATGAATTGCTTGTTTGTTTGCTGTGCTGCCTATTTGGTCGTGTTCCCACACAGTGCATGGCAGACCGCCGGCCTGATCTAAATTCCCTGCCGTCTCTGGAGTGGCCAGTGAACGAATGAAGGTCACGCTACAGCAGAACTTCATTATAGAGAAGTATTTACAAACAACAGGATTACACTCGCTGGGATTAAGGACTATTGTTCCAGAACAAAGTTTCCCACAAGCTCGAGGAGATCACAGATAGCGCCTGAATCAGGTTGGAATGTTAACGAGCGCTAAACATTTCAGATGTTCAGAACCATCCATCAAAAATTATGTTTTCATCTAAACAAGTTGTAACAGAACACCTCTATCTGTATCTGTATCTTTGTTTGGAATTAACAGCACCTGGAAGAAAACTTTTTGGGTGAAAAAACATGTTGCTCGTACCAGTACACTTCAAGAAATGTGTAGAATTCAGTAAAAGCTGATCTGGCAACCCGTTCTGGTCTAAAAACCTCACTAATGCACTCGGATTGTATTTTTTCCCATGAAACTTCCTGTTTGTTGGTTATTTCTCATACACTAAAATGGTCCTAATACATTATACTCTCAAACAACCCTCACAACTGACACCTCGAACGAATCGACAAACATCTGAACAATTTCAACACATAAATACTCCCAACAACGAAACAGACATCGTGAACAGGTTCCTACAGCATACACTTTCAATCAAACACTTCAAAATTAAATACAGAAAAACCCATACACCCGAACAGCGCTCACAAACATCCATTCATAACGGAAGTCTAAACACCTATACACGGATCCTTCCAAAACAAACACCTGGTAGCCTCCAACACCCACATACATTCATTTACAGAGTGCATGAAGAACTTCTACCAGTGAACACTGCGTTAAAACCGACACCATATACAAACACCTCGAGCATCCACATACCTCCATTTTCCCTGTATTCTCAAACACAAATGCCACATTGTACATATTTCTGCACCTCAACACTCCACCATGCTTCCAAACACTTTCTACAGACATGCTTTATCCTCCAAAAACAAACACCCAAATACCATCATACCTCCAGACTCAAGAGGCTTTTTACCACATTTCAACCATATAAAGCAGTACACAGTGAAATGAGAAAACCTTTCTCCAGAACCCTGGTGCTACATAAAACAACAAGAGCGACATCCCATAACACTTCATATACAAATACCTCCAAGACCTACATGGACAATTTTTGGACAAAAATCTGTGGAAACCTGAGCATAAGATTGTGCCGCTTCTTGAACATCCCGTTCCAGATTTAGTCTCGTTTTTCTGCTATAATAATTTCCATTTACAGGGTAAAACACTATTTCTGTACAAACACCTCACTATACCTGTACACATTTTTTTTTTTACATTTAACAAACTCAAACTAATGCAACAAAGACCACTATTTAAACTCGAAAAGGGCTTCTCCAGAGTCCTTGAGCGGTCCAGCGTTGAACCTTTCAACATGCTGCATATAGTAAAATATCTTTAAATGTGTACGATTTAATCATTCTTCAATGTTCTCTCATCACTTTCTTGGAGAACATTCATCAAACTAGCTCCAGCAAACACCCACTTATATCCATATACCACCCCAAACCCCCTGCCTCTTATATCTGCCTCTTATATCCAAAAAGACATCTAAAGGCAAACTTTACTATTTCCAAATACTACCTGACAATAAGCACTTCATAAAGCACTGAAAAATAAAGCCCTCTTACACCCAAACAATATGCCGAACTAAATTATTACAGTCCTGCTAAATTACTCTACAAAAACCACCCCAAGAACCAAATACCACCAAAACCCCATATAGGAAAATTAACCTACAATCAAATACCACCAAAAATATACTCTTCTCTTCTCTAAAGACCAACTGTCCACAATTTAAAGATTTCATACAACCAATTATAAAACATTACATCCAAAAGATATTTGAAGGCAAACACCACCTATATCCAAATACTACAAAGAAAACAAATTAGAAGATCTAACTGCAATCAAATACCACTGTAAATATACCTCTACTGAAACTAGTTCTCTCCATATACAAAAACCCACACATCTGCTACAACCAAGTACCACCTCAAAAAAGAAAAACACCTTCATCCAAACACCACCCACAACAAACCCAGTTATTCAATACCACACAAAAAACACCACAAATACCTACAAAAATACCACCCCAAAACTCTTCAAATTCCTCCAACTACCACTCAAAAAATCCCCAAATACCTTTAAACGCCACCCAGAACAATCACATGAATTCAAAAACCACCCACACACTCTCCAAATACCTCAACTACCACCCTTAATATCTACAAATACCACCCAAACACTCTCCAAATACCACCAAACACCACCCAAAACAATCCCATTTATTCAGACACCACCCAAACACTCTCCAAATACCACCAAACACCAACCAAAACAATCCCATTCATTCAGACACCACCCAAACACTCTCCAAATACCACCAAACACCACCCAAAACAATCCCATTTATTCAGACACCACCCAAACACTCTCCAAATACCACACATGAGCAAAATAAATCAATCTTTTAACTAAATACCATTCAACATTCACACAAACACCTCGGAATAAAACCCAATTAATAAAAAAAACCCTTTCATTTAATAACACACAAAAATCACCCTAAACTCATCAGAAAGACCCTCCTGATCATTCAAATACCCCTGAAACACTGCCTATAATCTAGAGTATATACCACTGTACAATAAACACCTCCCACATTCAACCACCTACAGGTACTTCATGTGTAGTAGGAAGCAGAGAAAACAGCTCTTTATATCTTTATATGTTTAACTCAAACACTCACACTCACACACACACACACACACACACACACACACACACACACACACACACACACACACACACACACAGTCCTGTCTCACATACTACAGCATCCTGTTTCTAACTGTGATAATTAGCCTCAGCATACAAATAGCACCTTTAATAATACAGATTAATATGGAGGATTCTAGCAGCCTGTCAGATGTTTAACATTGATGATGGCAACACACACACACACACACACACACACACACACACACACACACACACACACACACACACACACACACACACACACCAGCAGCTGGGAATCAAACCAGCATTAAAGCAAGAGACATTCGAGAGGACTGACCGGAGGAGTGCCCACGATGCGTGGCGTCATGATCGCTGTCTCCCTGCTCACTGTCTCCGTGTCCACTGTCCTTCGAGCTCACGATGTCTGCTTCCTGGAATGCCGAACTGGAAGATGATTCAAAAATTAGATTTTGTTTGAGCTCAGTGGGAAGAAATCATGGGGTGGGATCAGTAGAATTGATCATTTATAGTAAAGAGCTACAAAAGTAGCTTTTTAATGATCTTTTCTAAAAATAAAATTGTTCATGAAACACAACAAAAAACTGGAATATTTCATTTCAAGAAACTTCAAGTGTATTGAAACCAATATTTTCTTTTTTGTTCATATTTTGAATCACTTTTTGTTTTCTAATGAAAATGTATTATTATTATTTAATAATCAGTTAATAAAAAAATATAATTTTTTTGTCTCGTCTATATCAAGTTTAAAATTGAAAGGAAAACTAAAAAATTGTTGGCCTGTAATTCAATTAAGACAAAAAAAACCCCCGACATTTATACAGATACTTTTTTACTATAACTATAAAATCCAGGGTCCTGCGTTCGAATTCCATGTAGTTCTCCATCTGGGTTTTCCTTTTAGCTTACAGGTTTCCTTCCATGTCCCCAAAAAACTTTACATCTTTAACCCTACTACATCATCCTGTGTGTGAATTTGTGTAATAGACCTGGATTCTTTATGGACTGTGTTTCCAGAACATGCTCAATATTCCTGGAATACACTCCGGATTCACCGGATAAAGCTTACAATGAATATTCCCATACTTTTTTTAATACACTAAAACTAAAGCTAGAACATAAATTAGGACTAAAAGAAAATACACCATTGTAGTTTAAGAATTTCTGGAGTAAAGCCGATCCTTACCTGTTCACACGCCTCGGTCTGTCCACCAGGTAACTGAGCTCGGCCCGCTGGTGTTTCGTCTGGAAGAGAACAGCATTTCGGTTCATGAAAATACAAATTCCAGACATTTGCTTCCAGACATTTGTTCCTCAAATAAATTGTTCACAAGGATATTGATCACTATGATACCTAGCAGTAATTAATAATGGGGATCAGTATAGTGATTATAACATGCATGGATTTTATTCCCAGCTCTTCGAAGTGCCAGGAATTTGTCTTGCACCTTTTCAGCTCAGCTTCCTTATAGACACATCTTTGTTCCTGTGAACCTCCGCAGCACCGTGACTGGCATCGTTAATACAGCTGCGTGTGTGTGTGTGTGTGTGTGTGTGTGTGTGAGATGTTATTAAGAGTGCAAGGAAGTCCTTACACACTGACATAGCGTACACCGGGAACAGACTAATAGTGGAACAAATGGCTTTTATGCGTTTGTGTTCTTTCTTGCACACATCACCGTTTTCGCAATTTTGTATTGGACGTGAAAGCTTCTTTTCACCACCACCCCCCTCCTTTTTTCCCTTTTCTTTCATTAAATCCATATGCAAGGCCATTAGCACTTGAACAGCAGTTCATTAACTGGATTAATTCAGGCCTTGACAAGATTAATAATTATAAAAAAAAAAAAAAAAAAAAAAAAGACATAAAGCATGACTCCAGAATGTTCTTCATGAAACTCAGAATTCCTCTATAGAGCTGATATTAATGTGATCGCAGCACCAGAAAACCATTTTCATCTTTTGGGTGCAATTTGGCAATTGGGAGCCATTTTCAAATAAATAACAGGATATAAAAACATAAAATAGAATAAAAATAAATAGAAAATGCTGCTGGAGTGGATAATTGGATTTAACAGGGTCAGATATGAGAAACAAACAGCTGGAAATAGCATTTATGTGTAAAACATTTCTAAAACTGACTGGATCTGTGCTACACATTTGTGAAATAGCTTTGTGTATACATGTTAAGTTCAGGAGGTCTGTAGTAAAATAAATTATTTTTTGTGTGTAAATTATTTACCTCTTAAAGAGCTTAATACGTGCCTAAAGTCTTCTATAGGAAGAGATTTCCTGAAGTATTCTAGAGTCTAATACATCCAGAAAGCGTTCATTTGCAACCTACAGAGTCGCATTAGCTTTTACAATGCAGAATTAACACTTCAATTGAACTTTTATGGTGTTAATCAAATATCTACAGCCTCAGAGCTCAGGTCATTTGCTGTGCAGCTTTATGTGGTTTACAGAACGATCATGATCACTGCAGGAGATCAGTTTTAAGAATTATTTTTACTTTTATTAGCTATTATTGGAGACATAAATGCAAATGTATAATGACTTGTAATGGAATGGTCATTTTGATTACCTCGCTGGATAAAAGGCTCCCGTTAGAGATGATGTCCGGCTGCTGTTGCTCCGTGTATGTGGTGTGTATTCCTCCTCGTGGGCTGTGCTCGGTGTCCGTGGCCGCGCGGCTCGCTCCCGCTCCGCATGCTTTCAGGAAGAGCAGGTCGGTGTTGGCGGACTCAGGGGTGAGGCAGACCTGATAGCAGTAATTTTGGCCGCGCCGCAGCGAGCCAAAGCTCCCGGACTCCTCGACGGGCACCTGCGCGCTCCCGACTCCGCAGCCAACTCCAGCGTGCGCGCTCACGTCTGCCGAGTTGGCACTCTGCACCAGCATGATGTCCGACTTGCTAAGTTTTTTCTGCTTCTTCTGCTTCTTCTTGCTGCCACCGTTGCCGCTGCTAACGCCGCGGGAGGAGCGCGCCTGTCGCCCACAGCAGAGGCAGCAGGACGCGTTGCATCCCGCGTACACGTTCAGTTTCTTGTCTTTGCGGCAGCGCACGGCGAGGGCGATCATGGCGAGCAAAAAGACGAACGAAACCGAGCCGAGAGCGACGATCAGGATGAGTGTGAGGTCCAGGCTCGCGTCTTTGGCCCGGGCCGCTCCACCGCGCTCGCGATCGCCGCCGCCCCCTCCTCCGCGTCCCTCCGCCGAGGCCGCCGCTGGAAGCCCGTCCACCAGTGCGACCTGAACCACGGCGCTGCACGAGAGCGGCGGCTGGCCGTGATCTCTCACCTCCACGAGTAGCTCGTACAGGCGCCTCTGCTGGTGCTGCTGCGCGTCCCGTTTAGCCGCAGACACTCTGCGAGCCGTGCGCAATTCCCCCGTGCGCCAATCCATGCGAAACAATCCGTCCTCGTTTCCGCGCTGGATGCTGTAGGAAAGACGCGCGTTCTCACCGTCATCTGCGTCTGTGGCGACTATACGTGTGACCAGGTATCCCGGTTCGGCTGAGCGAGGCAGAGGCTCTCTGGCTGTCCCGTTTTTGCCCAAAGGCGCGATTACGGCCGGCGCATTGTCATTCTGATCCACTACGACTACGTGAACGGTGGCGTTTGAGTGCAGCTCGGGGCTTCCTGCGTCCCGCGCCTCCACCGTGAAGCTGAACTCCTTGAGCTGCTCGTAGTCGAAAGAGCGCAGAGCGTACAGGTAGCCGTTTTCCGGGTTCACGGACACGTATGTGAGGACCGACATGCCCTGGATGTCGCGGTCCAAGACCGTGTAGGTCACCCTGGAGTTATCGCCGGCGTCTGGATCCCGCGCGCTCACGGCGTAGATGTAGGCGCCAGGCACGTTGTTCTCCGTGACGTGCACGTCGTAAATGGGCTGCGAGAACGCGGGCGCGTTGTCGTTCTCGTCCGAGACGCGCACCTCCACCGACTTGCTCGAGGAGAGCGGAGGCGAGCCCCCGTCGCGCGTCGTCACCGTGACCGTGTACGCATCGGCAACCTCGCGGTCCAGCGGGCCATCCGTGACCACCGTGTAATAGTTTCCAAACTCAGACTTGAGCCTGAACGGCACGTCACCGAGGATCTCGACGCGAGTTCGCCCGTTGTCTCCAGAGTCCTTGTCGGTGACGCTCAGCAGCGCAATCACTGTGCCCGGGGCCGCGCTCTCGCTCACGGACTCTGTCACGGTGCTGAAGGCGATCTCCGGCGCGTTATCGTTGACATCAGTGACTTTCACGAGGACTTTACAGTGTGCGGGCACAGCGTTTGGCCCCATGTCCTTGGCCTGCACATAGAGCTGATAGAGGTTGCTTTCCTCGAAGTCAACCTCGCCGCGCACTTCGATGCGGCCCGTGCGCGCGTCCACGTCGAACAGCTCGCGCGCGCGGCTCGACACGTGACTGCCAAAAGAGTAGACCACCTCTCCGTTAGAACCCTCGTCCGAGTCGGTCGCGTTGAGCTGGATCACCAGAGTGCCCGCGGGCGCATTCTCAGCCAGGCTCGCTGAGTACACGGCCCGGTCAAATGTAGGCACATTGTCGTTTGAGTCGAGAACGCGCACCACCAAGAGCGCCGTGCCCGTGCGCGCCGGTTGCCCGCCATCCACCGCCGTGAGCACGTAGCGGTGCACCGCCTGCTGCTCTCTGTCCAGGGGCTTCTCCAGCACCAGCTCTGCGAACTTGTTCCCGTCCGTTTGCGTCTGCACGTCGAGCGCAAAGTGACCGTTTGCGGTGATCTCGTACGTCCTGAGCCCGTTGCTTCCCACGTCTGGATCGAAGGCTGCTTCCAGCGGGAAACGCGTGCCGGGCGTGGCGCTCTCGCTGATCTCCACCGAGACATCGCTCTCCGGGAAGCTGGGCGCGTTGTCGTTCACGTCGTTCACCTCGACCTCGACTCGGAAAAGCTCAAGCGGATCCTCCAGGAAAACTTCGAGGTGCAGCACGCACGACGCGCTCTGCTTGCACACGCGCTCGCGGTCGATGCGCTCTCGCACCAGTAGCGCGCCGCTCTCTACGTTCACGTCCAGGTACGGGCTCCCGCGTGAGCCTGGCGCCGTCTGGAAACGACGGGAAGCGAGTTTGGTCAGGTCCAGACCCAGGTCCTCGGCGATATTACCCACGAATGTTCCTCGTTCCGTCTCCTCCGGTACCGAGTAACGGATCTGCGAGGCGACCCTGTGCGCCAGACACAGCGCGAGCCAAAGCAGGAGCATCTCCATGTCCACTTGATTTATCCGCAGGAACGAATTAAAAGCATACAAACACAAAGGTTGAACATGTAAAATATGAAGAACTTGTGTGTGCCTGTGCGTGAGGAGAGGGGGGGTGGGTGACTTGAGGGGGGGTAGTGGGGTGGGATTAAAAATTACCCCCGCAGAGCCGCGCGCAACACAGCAGCAGTCATCACGGAACAAACCAGAGTGATGTCCATGTATTATTATTATTTTGTCTCCTTTAGAACCTTGGTATCATGATGTCCGTGGCAAACATCTCACATCACAAACAGGAAGAATAAAAAACAAATAGATGATAAAAAAGATACTAAGCTCGGATTTACACTCGAAGGGGATGTATTGATCTTGCGCGAGCGCACATTCCTCTGATCGCAAACAGTTCAAAAAGAATGACATAAGAAGAATAAAAAAATAACCATAATCCACAGAGTGAAATAAAGAAATCCAGGCTCTTATTTCTGCTGCTGGTGAAGAAGAAGATGATGTTGATGATGATGATAGTCCGCTTACTCGGGCCGCTGCTCTGTTCTCCTGTGACCGAGAGCTCGCGGCGCTACTGAAGCTCGAGCGCGCGTCTGTCCCCAGTTTTGTCCCCCGCTCCGGTCCCCGGGATCCAACCAGAGCTCTCAACGTGAATGGAAAGCGAGCTGCAATTAGACGCGAGCGACGCCACTCCAGACTAGAACACGCCCACGAGAGGCAGGGCTTTCACCAAACCACGCCCACCCGACGCTCAGAGCCGCACCGTGGAGAGAGAGTATGTGAGAAAGAAAATCCTGAACGATCACCTTTTTCCCCCCTCATCATTTTATTTTCATTTATTATTTTTCATTCAGTGTCTACGTCACAGACCAGTAAAAAAAAAAAAATCATGAGCACATTTATAAAAACATTCAAATAAAAAAATAAATAAAACAATCCACCTTTTTTCCTATTGTATAAATAAACAAATAAATATATATAACTACTTATTAACTTATTATATTTCCTTTTTTTTTTTAATTGAAAAGAAAAAATATAGTATATGAACCAAAAACACATAAAATAATGAAAATCTATAAGTAAAACAGTTTTTCTACTTTTTACTGTCAAAATAAATGCATCTAATAAATAATCCATTGAATTTTACTCCAATCCATTTAAGTCTTATCTATGTCTTATTGTACTTTTCCCCTTCTTCTTCTTCTTCTTCTTCTTCTTCTTCTTCTCCTCATTATTATTATTATTATTATTATTATTATTATTATTATTATTATTATTATTATTATTATTATTATTATTATTGTTGTGACCCTATTTGGGTTGTTGTTTTTTTTGTCCACTTTTTCTCTTCCTCTCTTTCTCCTCTTCCTCTTCCCACCACCCCCCTCTCTATATATATATATCCCTCTCATTCCCTCCACGTGCCTCCTGCGCCTCCTGCTGTCAGAAATCAGCTCTGCTTCTTCGCTCATCACGATGAAGCTCTAAAGACTGGAGCTGCATCTCAATGATTCTGCTCGTTTGTACTCATTTACATTTCCTTTTACCGCAGGTGCAGTGCGCTGACAGCTGCTCCATCGATCTGCCCTTTATATTTGTAGTTATATAGTAATAAAATGTTCTTTCATGATATTAACATCATTGTTAAGATCATACTCCATATGTAGAAGCATTTCAATTGCAAACAGAAACCCTATGGCTGAGATGGTTGGTCAATTTTCTCTCTCATGCTCTCATTTCTTCTCACTCTCTTATTCCTTCTCTTCCAAACCAGACTGGAGCGCTGAGTATAAATTCTTTGATGATTTATAAAAGTAGACTCTATCATTATTCAAAACAAAACTCATCAATATCATCATCATCATCATCATCATCATCATCATCATCATCATCATCATCATCATCATCATCATCATCAACATGTTGCATGATGCTCCTATGTTCAGTTTGCTGTTTCTGTACAGCAGCTCTGAACTCTGCATTCTGATTGGACAGATCAGGTTGGACAGTGGAGTTGGATCATTTCTTATATCAGCATCTCTGACAATATCTCATTTAAATACCTCTACTTCAGATGATCATTTCTACTGCATACAGTGAACGTTATCCCTAATATAGCACCACAATGTTTTCCATTTTATTTATTCAGTATTTTGGAAAGGAGTCTCCAGTACCAGAGGATTTCACACTTTCTCACTAACATCAAATGGTGCATTTTTTGTTTATTTCTTTTTGTCTCATTAACTTTTTACAAGAAAGAAAATAATATGGACTGGTGAGGAAACAGCTGTTTATACATGAATATTATAAATTACAACATTACTAAATTTTTTATTAAGCCAAATTTGACAAATTGATGTGGTTTAAAAGAAATAAAAACCTTTATTATGTGCAGTGTAGCTAAAAATCTTAAACTTTATGGTGGTAAAAGTGATTCCACTTGTTGTTTGTTATTTCACCGCATGATTTATTGTTTAAATACTACTCTGCTTATTTGTCCTTTAAATTAAATTATGGTGAACAAATATTATTAAAAGTAGAATAGAATTAACAGATTATCACTGATTTATAAATGGCTTGATTTTATGTAAAATTTTATTTTTCATGTTTTTTATTTTATTTATTTATGTACAATTCTATTAAATAATTTCTTTCTTTATTTCAAATAAATGTTATCAAACTGTTTTTCTTTCACATTATTTCTCTTTCCTATATAATCTCCTTTCAATAAAGTGTACTGGCAGTTACCAAGTGTCCTGGATTCGTCCATAAAAAAATAAAAAAGTTCTGATTTATTTTCCACACTTGAAGTTTTTGACTTATTTGTGTGCATCATTTTGTTTTATATAACAAGTGTATATGTACGATGGCTGATAAATAGGAACTGAACACTAAGTGTGAGTGGTATGAAGTGGCTCAGGAAGGCTCCGCTGCCCCCAATGCTGAAGCCCCACGTGTTAAAACGCAGAAATTGATGGTACGTCAAGGACGTGTCCCCTCCAGAAACCGAAATTTCAAAGACTTCCTGCCACAATGCATCTTAATACGGTGGTGGAGTGTAAACATGAACCTCCTCCAACAAAAGAGATTTTCTGAAATCGAGTTGTGGAGAGCCGCTGGCGCTCACGTACTCCACTTAACACTCTGAGCTCCGCGAGGGAGGCCGGAGGTGATGAAGTGATTCAGGGTTTTTCATGAATATTTCAGGATTTCGGACCAAATGCTGATTTGAATATTGAGAATTGGGTATCTTTTTTACGCTGTAGATTATTATAAATACCTACCTCAATCGAGAAAAAAAAGAGGAAGCTGATGTAAAAGAATGAATGGAGAGAGAGAGAGAGAGAGAGAGAGAGCAAAAGAGAGAGAGAGCGAGAGAGAGAGAGAGCAGAGATGAGAGAGAAAGAGAGAGAGAGAGAGAGAGAGAGAGAGAGAGAGAGAGAGAGAGAGAGAGAGAGAGAGAAAGAGAGAGAGAGCAAGAGAGAGAGAGAGAGAGAGAGAGAGAGAGAAAGAGAGAGAGAGAGAGAGAGAGAGAGAGAGAGAGAGAAAGAGAGAGAGAGCAAGAGAGAGAGAGAGAGAGAGAGAGAGAGAGAGAGAGAGAGAGAGAGAGAGAGAGAGAGAGAGAGAGAGAAAGAGAGAAGGCTGATAGATCAGGATGGGTAGTTGATGGAGCAGAAGAATGGTTGGAGAGAGAAAGTGAGCAGGCTGATGCAAATGATTAGATGGAGGGAGACGGTTGGAGAAGAAAGGATTGAAAGAAAGGGAGAAAACTGATGCAAAATGTGGCTGGAGGGAGAGAAAATTGTGATGGAGGATAAAAAATAGAAGGCTAATGAAGACGACTGAATGGATGGAGAGAGGCTGCAACTGGAGGAAGGATGTAAGGCAAAGGAGAAGGTTGATAGAGGAGAAAGTATAAAGAGAGAAGAAGAAGACTGATGGAGGAAGAGGGTGATGGTTAAAAGAGAAGAAAGGATATGAGGAAACAATGAGAACACTGGTAGTGATGGAGTGATAGACAATGGGCTAAGCAGAAAAGAAGGATGGAGAGATTGAATGCAGGCTGAAATATAAGATTGATGGAGGGATGAATGGAAAGATACTGTGTATCAGACTGAATGAAAGAGATTGGGATAAAGAAATAGACCAGAAGCTGATGGAGCAGATAAAAGTTTGGACTGAAAAGCAAAGGTTGGATGGAGTAATAAGGAACAGGCTGAAAGTGGAGAACAAACAGAGAGATTGGAAGAGTGATAATAAACAGAATGGTTGGAGGGAATGGATCATGCTAATAGAGACCCTGGATGGAGAAGCTGATATGATAATCAAATGTGACTCTCATGATAAACACTCATATTAGTTGCTGTATGTTGCTCAGAAGCCGATCACGTCGTTCTTTTTTTTTCCGCGCAGGATAAATGATTTGCTGCTGCGGAATCGCAGATCGGACACATTTAATTCCTTCAAAAAGAAAAGAATCGGGAGCCGCGTTAAAGCTGAACGCTATCAATAATGTATAGCGAATGCTAACCATGTGCTACTCCCAGCAGGACGCTCTGAAAAGATCTCAGGGAGATATAGTGAATTTAGCAGACATATATTCATGGCAGAGAAGATCTACAGTTTGCATTTGAACCCATTTCAAAGGGTGAAAGTAAAGCCTATAAATAAGCGCAAAGAAATTCAAGAATATAAATTGGCAAACTCTGGTTTCCGGGAGGGAAGATAAAAAAAAAAAGAAGAAGAAAAGAAAAGAATGTTCTGATTTGCACTCTGCTAAACTGGATCTAAACTGCTCCTGGCTGTGGTTTCCCAGCAGGACATTAAAGCTTTTTCACTTGTTCAGAATGGGACAGGTTGCATTTAAAAGATCTGATATTACGTTGTGCCCCTTAAATAGTTCCTTAATATAGAGAGATGGATCTTTTTCTCACGTGGGGATTTGCGACACATGGCACCCGCCATACGACGGTACAGGAAGTTAAGACCTTCCAAGAATAAACTCATCAAAGTCGATTCAACAGCAGGTCCTGAAAAGAAGGATGGAGGAAAAAGGGCGGAGACCTAATAAGTGGTTCTGATCAAAAGGTAAGTGTGAAAAGATTGAAAGCAGGCTGATAGAAGAGTTTTGATAGAGGGATGAACAGCAAGCTGATAGAGAAGGAAGGGCGGAGGTGTATCAGTAGAATCGGGTTGATGGAGACTGGATGGAGTGATCATTCTTTCTCTTGAGAACATGCAACTTAAGTATAAAATCATCGAATCCCATCGTTGATTCAGCAGTATATCCTGAAGAAAACGATGACAGAGGTGAAAGAATGCATGGAGAGGGAGAAGGCTGATGACAGAGAAGAAAGAATAATGAGTTTGGATGTTCACTTATAAACTATATTAGATGGAGGGATTAACAGCAGGATGGTGGAAGAAACAAAATGGAAATGAAAGTATGGAGGGATTGGAAGCAGGCTGATAGAAGAGGTTGGATAGAGGGATGAACAGCAAGTTGATAGAGTAGGATGAACGGAGGTGTATCAGTAGCCTCAGGTTGATGGAGACTAGATGGAGGGATCGTTCTTTCTCTTGGAAAGATGCACTTGCAATAATGTGACTGCACAGGACCTTCTGAGAATAAAATCATTTCTTGATGTATTTTTATCTATTTTAATATCGTAGAACATCCATCCCTCCATCATTCTCTTACCAACCTATTTGTTTTTTTCTCTCTTGATGATAACAAGAAAACATCGGACCTTGTCAAATCATGGTGAAACAAAAACTCCTCTGTCTGGAAGATATCTGAAGACATTTTTAGTTTCATGATGGACAGAAACGAATCACTGACACTGGAAGAACCTTCAACGATGTCTTTCAAAAAATAATCAGTGTGTTGCTGAGATCTTGATTGTGATTGGCTCCAAATCTCTGACTGAAGCTTATTTATTATTTATGGGCTTGTTCTAATCTGTGATCATTTCTATGGCAACGGCTCCGTCATATGGACCACATGAACAGAGTAAAAGTGTGTAAACATTGATGTTGTTTGCTGCACAGAGATGTTTATTTAACGTACTGTATGTGAAAGGTTTGGTTTAAAAGAAGCAGATGTGGGGGATGTGGAGACGGATGATCCGCTAATCCGCTGTGGTGATCCCTAAGGAGAGAAACCGAAAGAAGAAGAAGAAGACTGTATCTGGAAGGAGTCTCCAATGTCAGTCCGAGGTCAAGTTGAATCTGCTCACTTCACGTTTTCATCCCGAGTTTTAGTTCCTGATTATTATTTAATTTTCCCCAAGAAACTTTTTCCTGTTCAATGAACGCCACAGCTTTCGCCTCCGTTTTTGTACTTCCGAACAATTCCGATTGTATGAAATCGCAGCACATACGCGCCGCGTCTGCTCTTCCGGTGCTAAATCTGTGACAGAAGTCTGCTCAGATAGGTTTCCAGACTTCCAGCAGATGGGTCAGACCGTCTTATTAGACAGCCCGTGGAACAGAAACAGCGGCTGCATCTTTAAACTGCATCATCTGCTCTGTATTAACCGAGTTTGTGCATCTCAGAGCCAGGGATCTGCTTGATCTAGAGAAAACAAGCAAGCTCTGCAACCTTCCTCTTCACAAAGTAGGTGGGGGAAAAAATTAAAGAAAATTAGATTTTTTATTTTTATTTTTTCTGAGATCACATAAGATGTCTATTCTTACATCTTTTTTGTATTTCATGGCCATATGTGGTCTGTATCCACCAGTCAGTTTTGGAGTGTGTGTGTGTGCATGTGTGTGTGTGTGTGTGTGTGTGTGTGTGTGTGTCTGTTGTGTTGTCTGGAGTCTTACGAACTGTCATTCCCAGTCTCTTCACACTGCACTTCATCCAAGGGCCTGGAGAATGCTTTAATTTGGAAATGTGTGTGTGTGTGTGTGTGTGTGTGTGTGTGTGTGTGTGTGTGTGTGTGTGTGTGTGTGTGTGTGTGTGTGTGTGTGTGTGTGTGGTGACAGAATAAGTCGAGACCTAGTGTGCCAGTTGACAGGAGGGCTGTTTTTATTTCAAAAGCCTTATTAAAAATTGATCTAGCCATTTCTGACTAGCTTAGAGGCAGAATCTCCAGATCCAGTATATATATATTTTTTTATATATAGTAAAAAAAAAAAAAATAATAATAATAAAAAAAAAAAAATATATATATATATTTATGATAAGTATTTTTTTATTACATTTCTGTTTAATGTACACTTTACTAACCCGGACCTTTATTTAATAACTTAAATATATTTCCAGTTTTTTATTGAATAGTTTAAATATACTGTTTATATCCGTCATAAAGAAAACACTTTCATCCTTCGTACACTTCGAATAAAAAAAATATGTTTTATTTTTTCAATTTACAATTTACAGTCAAATGTAATCCCACCCACTCATCTTCTCTCAGATCCCTTGATGCAAAGCTGATAACATCTTCACCAAGAAACTCTGACACGTCCAGCCACATGTTCACACTTGCAGCAGGAAGAGATTCAAATCACAGTGGGGGAAAAACAGCAGGATATAAAGAACCGTCTCTGCTGGAAGGGCGCCAGATGTTTCACATGTAGGTGATGGTGAATGTATATACTGTTTAAAGATGTTATTAAAAATCGTAATATTATATACATACACATGTGCAACTTTGATACTCGCGTGGGTTTTGTTTTATGACCCCAATAAATGGTGAGGTTTTGACTCTCTCGTTTTGATGGTTAAAAAATTGTAAATTACTTCCAAAAAGAGTGCAGGCAGGGTGGAGTGGGTGGAGAAGAGTGATAGCAGGAGTTATTTGTGATAGAAGAGTATCTGTGAGAATGAAAGGGAAAGTTTATAGGTCTGTGGTGAGACCTGAGATGTTGTATGGTTTAGAGACAGTGGCATTGAGTAAAAGACAGGAGGTGGAGCTGGAGGGAGCAGAGCTGAAGATGTTGAGATGTTTGTTGGGAGTGATGATGATGGACAGGATTAGAAATTAGTTTATTAGAGTGACAGCGCATGTAGGACGTTTTGGAGACAAGGTGAGGGAGGTGAGATTGAGATGGTTTGGACATGTGCAGAGGAGGGACATGGGGTATATCAGTAGGAGAATGCTGAGGATGGAGCCACTAGGAAGGAGGAAAAGAAGAAGACCAAGGAGGAGGTTCATGGATGTGGTGAGGGAAGACATGCAGGTAGTTGGTGTGAAAGAGGCAGATGTAGAGGACAGGGGGGATGGAGACGGATGATCCGCTGTGGCGCCCCCTAATGGGAGAAGCCGATTGAAGAAGAAGACTCTCAGTCCGGTTCCAAATGAAAAGTCGTGAACTATCAAGGTTATTAATTACAGTAATATTTTATTTTCCTAGTTTTCATATTGTTTATATTTTTATTTTACTTTCATTCTTCTTCTTCTTCTTTCTCTTCTTCTTCTTCTTCTTCTTTCACACAATTCCTCTCCTGGCACCATGACTCCTCCTGACCTTCTCTTCCCATAACTTTACAGTGTAGTAGATCAACTTTATTCCCTTTTTTTAGTCACTGCAGGTCTGCACATCTTCGTTATTCTTTAAAATCGCTATCGTTACACTTCTTCTCCATTCCTCAGGAATCTTCTCACCAGCGCAGCATGACATATTCCTCGTACATGCAACTCGTGATACCTGGCAATACCCGTAATTCTGATTTTGATTGTGATTAATCATAGAGAGTCAAACATTAACAGACACCCAGCGTAAGCAGCAGATGGAAAGCAATGCAGAAAAGCTGCTTTTCTGTTTAATGTTAGCGTGAATTTAAAAGAGAGACAAATTTGATTCAATCAACAGACGGAAAAGAGTTCAGGAAAAGTGAACGATTCATTTCAGAAGCATCCATCACACATCTGCTGCAAATCTGCTCCATGGAATTTATATATATATATATATTTAAATAGAAATAAATAGAAAACACCTCTTCAATACATACAGATTAGTGGCAGTGTTTTTGTACGAACAGAATAATTTATTTATTATACAAAAAAACATGAAATGTGTTCTAAAGATTTAATACATGTGCACATGACTTTATAAAGGAGAGAAATCTCTTTGTCTGTCTCTCTCTTTCACTGTCTCTTTATTTCTCTCTCTGTTTTACTGTCTCTCTTTCACTGTCTCTTTATTTCTCTCTCTGTTTTACTGTCTCTCTTTCACTGTCTGTCTTTCTTTCTTTCTTTCTTTCTTTCTTTCTTTCTTTCTTTCTTTCTTTCTTTCTTTCTTTCTTTCTTTCTTTCTTTCTTTCTTTATTTTTTCTCTCTCTCTCTCTCTCTCTCTCTCTCTCTCTCTCTCTCTCTCTCTCTCTCTCTCTCTCTCTCTCTCTCTCTCTCTCTCAGGTAGATGCCCTTTAACTTGCAAGGGATCCATGATGAAGGAAAACAAACATCAGAGTAGATATGCATAAACACACACACACACACACACACACACACACACACACACACACACACACACACACACACACACACACACACACACACACACACACACACACACACACACACACACACACACACACTTCTAAATGAGCAGGTTTTGATGTTTAACATATCCATGAAGAGGATCAAAAGGGATAAGTGGAATTGCATAAATAAATGAAAATTGATGTAGGTATGCATGTAGGTCATGAAGTACACATGCACATACATACACACACACACACACACACACACACACACACACACACACACACACACACACACACACACACACACACACACACACACACACAATATTACTTGACACAATGTGTGTGTGTGTGTGTGTGTGTGTGTGTGTGTGTGTGTGTGTGTGTGTGTGTGCTATAAAATTTCATGACCTACATGCATGCATTGCACACTGTATTTGTCATGTTAAAATGGTAAAACATTTTACGACATTCCAAGCTCTTACAATAAACTCCACTCTTCTGTGAATATGTTCTTCTAGATTTATAGGGTGTGGATTATTTCAGATCTAAAAGTGCATTAGGAAACTAAGGTTGGAGATTTTGAGGAGGCTCAGTGCAGAATACACAAATTCTTCCACTCCAACATCCCATTTCTAAACATCTCCTGTCCAACTTTAAAACCCATTTGCTGTTATAATAAACCTCCACTAGTATGGGAAGATGTTCTACTAGATTTTGTGGAGATTTGTGTGAGATCTATTCAGACACAAATAAGGGTGTTTGTAACATCAGGTACTGATGTAGGTACTGAGGAGGTTCCTGGGCTGCAATCAGCATTCACATTCATCCCAAAGGTGTTCGATAGGGTTGGAGCAGATCTTCTTCCTCTTCATGGATGAGCATTGTCCTGCTGGAACAGGTTTGAGTTTCCTAGTTTAACTGTAGGGAAGATTTCGTGCTGCAGCGTCCAAAGATACAATTGTGTGTGTTCAACAGTTTTTATAGAAGACTAGTCTTTATTTTGTCATATCTACATTACAGCACAGCGGCCCAGGAGCATTGAATACATTCTGATGGTAAAGACGGATGCAGACTTTTCGGGTCATTTCGACGTTCCTGGTCAGGAAGTTCTCGACAAGCTGCGGTCTTTCTTGGTCCTGTTCAACTCTCAGCTCATGAAACCACTCAGCAATGGATTAGGGTCTGAAGTAAATCCAGGAAGAGGGTTGCGTATCTGATTGTCAGATTTCCTTGGGGTGGAATGTAATCTAGTGGTTAAAAAACAAATCTACTCGAGGATCGCTGCTTTGGCTGAACTCTCGACTGCCTGCGTATCGCGCTCGCTAATTTAAACCCTCGAGTGTTCCCGGCAGCCGGGCCCAAATTGCTGTTGTTCTCCAGGGGAAGGTCCTTGCATCAATAACTTAACCTAATGGCACAGAGCTGCTCAAATCTGATTGTAGTGTTCGCTGGTTTCTATAGAGACGGCTTCTTCACCATTGTGTGAATTGTGTGGAGGACGACGTATTTAAGCTAAAAGTAAAAAAAAACCTGCTTCAGTGAACGTCATGATTATGTCACAAGAAGTAGGAAAGTGTGTATCTTATTATTTTGTTTCTTGTACATGCTTGGTGTTTTACCTTTAACTTTTATTGGACAACATTTTTACACACACATTGTAAATAAAATAAAAAAATGTTTTCTAATTTGCAATTTATTCATGTGTTTATGAATTTGTTTGTTTTCAATTTTTTTTTATTTTTATTTTTTATTTTTGTTTTCTGATTTATTAATTTGTTATTTAATTTGGTAATTTGTTTTAGATTAGGGAATTAGTCTTTTCATTTTAAAATATGTTTTTGTTTGTTTGTAATTTGTTTTCTGAATTATTCGTGTTTTCAGATTTATTTATTCATTTACTTTTTTGTTTTCTGATTTGTTAATTTGTTATTTAATTTGAACATTCATTTTCAGATTTTTTTTTTGTTTGTTTATTTATTTTTGTTTTCACATTTGTTCATTTGTTTTAGGATTTGTGATTTTTAATCATTTATTTATAAAAAAATTTGTCATTTGTTTTCTGATTTATTCAGGTGTTTTTGGATTTGTTCATTAGTTTTTTTGATTGGTTGAAAGTTGGATCTTTACGCAAGTCTTTTACTATACATCAATGTTTAGATTTTTTGGGAGACACCCCTGTACCCAGAGTGACTTATAATCATCGGGTTTATTTTAAACACAAATGAGCAGTTGAGGTTCAAGGTCTTTGCTCATGTGTCCAGCAGTAGCACTTTGGTGGTGCTGAGATTTAAACTCATGATATTCTGAAGTCCAAAATCTTAACCACTGAGCTACCACCTCCACTTTAGTTTGACCCCAATTTCCTTTCATTCTGCTTAAATTGCCCAAAAATCATTTCTTAATAAATGAAATCAGGACTATAGTTAAATCCAATGTTCAAATTTCAAACTGATCCATAAAGCCAGTTCAGATGACAGTGAGGTGAGTCAAAATCTGCAGGTAGTGTATGACATACTTAGTGATCCCATTCCTACCAGTTAGTATGAGATGCTTTGTGGGATTAAGTCATTTATTATTCTTGCCTGTGCTCTAAATGACACGATTAGTTCTGGTGGCAAAACTGGGGGATAAGACCTTTAAATGTCACACTCGAGCATCCCGAGCGATGAAAAAAAGGCCAACGAAACGATCCCGGCTCATTTTAAAAGAGCAAACATTAACACTTGCATTCTGAGAAATTCTTCACTGTAAACTAGATGCCGTGCTTTTATTCAAATCTAACGTGGCGCTATTTCTGGAGATTGGCATCTTAAGAAAAAAAAAAAAAAAACGTTCCTCGTTCCCTGTTTGTTCTTGTAGTAAAGCAGCAAAGCTAGTGCTAACTATTCAGTGCTAACTACACGTTCGTTTCTGTGTGACGAGGAGCTGCTGATTGTGTTTGTCATCCTGACGAAGCCTTGGGCGCTGATCACGTTGTCACTGCTCCTGTAATCATTCTTTCATTTGTTTGATATACAGCAGTCACCATTCGTGATAAGATCACAAAGCAGTGCTGACTCCACGAATTATTTGCTGTCATGTTCGTTTAATACCGTGAATGACAGGCCTGCTTTCGGTGACACGATGGCATTTCATTCTTCACACGAAAAGTGAGATGTGCAAACAATGTTGAATGCTGTGCTGGAAAGGAAAGATCGTACAGCATTCCTGCATGGATTTCTCAGCTCATTACGATGGAGTGTTTTAGTTTCCGGAGCTTGTAAAAAAATTAGCTAGTCTTGTAAAGGGAATAATGTGTGGGCGGAGCTACTGTTCCCACCACAAAGTGAGGGAAGATCGGATCATTTTAGTGGTTTGGTCCTTTGAATCGTGTTCATCAAAATGAATTACTCATTTTCTTTGAATAATATAGTTCATTTAAATCCTTTTATCAAAATTCAAATAAAATGTTTCACTAAACAGATCCTCAGCAAGTTCACATACACCAACTTTGGCTATAGTATCATTAATTCAAATATGTATATATAACTGCTTAGAGTCTATGGGAGTCACGTGACAAAAGAACGAACGACTCGGATTAGAAACGTCTTTGCGTACAGTAGAAAGCGAATAAACAATCTTTGAGACGACTTGTTCTTCTGAGTCACGTTAAAGATTCAAAATGAAGAATCGTTCATGAACGACTCATTTGATTCATTCCATTACAGCATCTCTGGAAGAGTTTTATTTTGTCTGGAGTAGTTTTGAGTGTTAGTATTTTGTAAAGGTTTGACGCAAGACTGCTAATTTTTGTTTTGTCAGGTTTATTGACCATGAGCTGCATTTCCCAGCAGCCATTGTGCTTCCATAACTGCATCACATGACCTCATCACATGACACGTATAAAGCCCAACATAATCCTGTACTCTGTCTTGGTTTTGTCATCCCGTATGTTTTATGATTTGTTTCTTTTGTTTTGTTTTGTATATTTTTACTGTTCTACTTTTATCCAAACTTGCATCCACTTTTATTGTTTTTACATGACATTTTGACATATCACAGAGGTGCATTATTTGGAAAAAATGTTTGTGGATACGTGTAAGATCAGATACGAATAAGATCAGTATTTGCTTCTTTTTGAAGATATTAATTCACATTGAGTCCCCATTTTGTGTTATAATAACGGTGTTAGTAAAGTCAGGTACTGGTGTAGGTGAGGTGAGGAGGAGTCACATTCATCCCAGAGACTTTGAGCACAGGGTTATAGTCATGCTGGAACAGGTTTGGGTCTTCTACTCATCCTGACTTCTTTAGGTCATCCACATCTGGCTGGAAAAAGCGCAGATCCAGAGCATAATACGTTTGTCCATGTAGTGCAAAAGCACGTTTTGTTCACTTGCATTGTCAAATGTAGAAAAACATAAAAAAATATATATGTATTTGCTTTGGTTATACTTTGTCTTTCTTTCTGGTGTTTGCTCAAAGATATTTCCAATGTCACGCAGTGCAGTAAATTTCTATTTGACATTTTTCTTTTCTGGATTCAACCAGCTGTCTTTTGAAAGCTTTAACTTGTGTCATTGTCACTTAAAAAAAAGGTAAAGAAATAGAGTTCTTGCACTTCATACATTCCTGTACACTCATTTCAGTGTGGTCAGTGAAGATATGGAAGTTCTTTTGAAAATGCAAAAGCTCCAAAGCCTTTGACGTTCGGCAGTGAGAATAATATCAGTAACTGAGACTCTGAAGAGGTGAAGGCTGTGTCTCGGTTGGATGGTTCATAACTTCGACTTCGGCTTTCTCCCTCCTGCCTCATGAATGCACAATGGGCAATAAGGCAAGTGAGAAAGTTCAGGGCAAGAGGTCCTTGTTGGGAGAATGGGTTCTTCAGTTTACTTTCCAACCTCTTGGAACTGGTGCACAACTTATCATGTAAATATCAAATATTTTATTAGATGAACAGAGTGCAGGGACTTGAGATGCTTAGAGAGTCATAGATGAGAAAGAAGGGATAATAAACTCTTTTTAACCCCAACTGCACCTCAGTTTGGTCTTTCGATTCATTCCCACTACCCACATACTCCCATCATGTAACAGCTTCCAGGGAAAGTGCAGTAAACATGTGAGAAAAGTGAGAAATTTGCTTTATACTTGTTACATGTACTTTACAGAACAGTGAAATTCTTTCTTCGCTTCCTAACATCACTGGGGTCAGTCATGATGCAGTACCCCTGAAGTACAGAAGTTTTAAGGGCGTTGCTCAAGAGCCCAGAGAGTGGCAATACCAGGGCTTGAATCCCCAACCTTTTGATCAGTAACCCAGAGCTTTAACTCCTAAAAAATTTCCTTTGCCTCTGATCACATCACCAGAGTGTAAAACTGGACCTGATCCATCTTCTCCAATCATAGTAATTACACCTTAACTCAGAAGACATTTCAAACCACAAAACACACAAACTTACTCAACCTGAAACACAGAGCTGTCGCTTTGCCCTGGACTGATGGTTAGAACGGCCCAGGCAGGAGGAGTAAGTTCAAGCCTGACTTGCTTTTCCTTGACTTTTGGTTTGATTGTGATCAGGAATTAGAAGCTAAATCAAGTCTGTATCAACTTCCTTTTACTTTAATTCTGCATTGTTAGGATTTTAGTGTAAGGACACCCAATAGGTGTGTTATACCTTTGGGAGTTACACATTTGTAGAATTTTACATGTAACTCATTTTGCTTACAAACAGCCAGTAATATAAATCACAGATTTGCCCTTTTAAAGCACAACATGCAATTCCTCGACCCATTGTCTGTTTATTTGCTATCCTACTGTGTTCACCTGTTCTGTGTTCACCTATTAATTCGTTTCTAAAAGTATTCATTCTTTACTTTATTTGGTGACTTATAATTATCTCCTTTATACAACTGAGCAGTTAAGGGTGAAGAGCCTCTCTCAAAAACCCAGCAGTGGCAATTTAGTGGAGGTGGGATTTGAACTCACAACCTTCTGGTCAGAAGCTCAACATCGTAACCACTGAGCTTTTCCTTCTTCCGCTTCTTCTTATCATACAGATGGCTGTGATGTCGCTGTTATCACTGTTTGTTAGTGAATCTTTTCTCTTGGATGCTTTTTTCTTGTTTATTGGTCTGATTATGATTAATGGATTGCTGTTATTGCAGTATATGCAGTTGTATCCTGTGTGTCTTTATTCTACAAAGTACTCTACTTAATCTGTGATGATTTTCCTACAACAGTATGCTCAGTGTTTTATTCCCTTACTTTGTACAACTCAATCCACAAAATAAGACAAACTGAATCTAGAATCCAGAAGTTTATGTCATGGTGACTGAACCTCAAGTGTTTTATACATTCATTAAGCAAGGAAATGGAACATAGCATGCTTTATGGAGTATAATCATCGTTGACCAAATAGTAAAAAGTATTGACATTTCTAACCGTATGGTTGGGTATGGTAGGATGTTTTTGGACACCCAAACCTGTTCCCGCATGAACTGGTAGGTCATAAGTGGTCATCAACCACTATGACCATAAGATAAGTTCAGATACGTTTCACTGGATAAGGGTGTCTGCTAAATGAACAGAGAAGAAGTAAACACTGATCAGCCATAACATTATGAGCACCTGCCTAATATTGTGTTTGTCCCCTTTTGCTGCTAAAACAGTAGTGACCAGTCGATCATTAACAGCATGAAATTCTTCAGCAGTTTGAGCTACAGGAGCTCGTCTGTTGGATCGGACCACATGGATCAGCCTTCGCTCCTCACGTACATCAATGATCCTCGTCCCCCACGACCCTGTCGCCGGTTCACCACTGTTCCTTCCTTGGAGCACTTTTGATAGATTCTGACCCACTGCAGACCAGGAACATCCTACAAGAGCTGCAGTTTTGGAGATGCTCTGACCCAGACGTCTAGACGTCACAATTTGTCAAACTCGCTCAAATCCTTACGCCCATTTTTCCTGCTTTTAACATCAACTTTGAGGACAAAATGTTCACCTGCTGCCTAATAAATAAATCCACCCACTAACAGGTGCCATGATGAATTGCTAAACTCAAAGTTGATGTAGAATTGGACCTTCACACTGTGGTTTGTTGAAGAGAATAATAATAATAATAATAATATACAGTATATATATACTTTTCCTATAATAGAAAATCAAGTTTAGGAAACAAAGCCCCCACCTACATATTTTTAACATGTTAAACAGTGTTAGGGGGAAAAAAAGGCTAAATTATATAGCAAGGTTTTTTTACCTTTCAGCCGAATTGTGACAGTGATGAATGAAGACAAAGGGCCTGGATGTGGAGATGTGGACACTGTTTAGTGAATGCGTTTTTCTCTTAAAAAAAGAAAAAAAAGTATACAAGAACGACCCAAATGGTGGATGAAGCTGGCAGTCTGTCACTCTCTATGCTCCCTCTCCCTCTCTCTCTCTATCTCTCTCTCTCTCTCTCTCTCTCTCTCTCTCTCTCTCTCTCTCTCTCTCTCTCTCTCTCTTTCGCTCTCCCTCTCTCTCTCTTTCTCTCTCTCGCTCTCGCTCTCTCTCTCTCTCGCTCTCTTTTTCTTTTTTTTTTCTCTTCCTCTCTTTCTATTTTTGTGCCATTTGTCATCTGAGGCACCATTAGGACAGTGTACGTGACAGTCGGTGTGTTCGGAGGACAAGATTGAGGTGTAGATAGCACTAGTTAATTGAGTTAACTCTCTCTCTCTCTCTCTCTCTCTCTCTCTCTCTCTCTCTCTCTCTCTCTCTCTCTTTCTTCTTTGCATCTCTCTCTGCCTGTTTCTCATTCTTACTGTCCCACTGTCCTTTTCTTCTTTCTTATATGTTGTATTTCTGTTCCAGTCTTTCTTTCTCTCTCCATCATCTCCCTCTAATTGTTCTCTTTTATTTTCCTATTTAGTACTTTCTCTTTCTCTCTCTTTATCTTTCAGCTTTCCATCCTTCTATTTTTCTCTCTCTATATATATTCTCTCTTCAGCTGTCTCTGTCTCTGTCTCTGTTGCCCTATCCACCAGTTTCTGTTTCTCTCTCCATCTCTTCCCCTCTTTCTCTTTTTCTCTCTCATTTTTTATCCCTCTCTCTCTCTCTCTCTCTCTCTCTCTCTCTCTCTCTCTCTCTCTCTCTCTCTCTCTCTCTCTCTCTCTCTCTCTCTTTCTTCTTTGCATCTCTCTCTGCCTGTTTCTCATTCTTACTGTCCCACTGTCCTTTTCTTCTTTCTTATATGTTGTATTTCTGTTCCAGTCTTTCTTTCTCTCTCCATCATCTCCCTCTAATTGTTCTCTTTTATTTTCCTATTTAGTACTTTCTCTTTCTCTCTCTTTATCTTTCAGCTTTCCATCCTTCTATTTTTCTCTCTCTATATATATTCTCTCTTCAGCTGTCTCTGTCTCTGTCTCTGTTGCCCTATCCACCAGTTTCTGTTTCTCTCTCCATCTCTTCCCCTCTTTCTCTTTTTCTCTCTCATTTTTTATCCCTCTCTCTCTCTCTCTCTCTCTCTCTCTCTCTCTCTCTCTCTCTCTCTCTCTCTCGTCATCTCTCGTCATCTCTCTCTCCCTCGTCACACCACTCTCATCACTCATGTCATTCCAGCGGCAGTCCTGTTTGTCACTGGGCTGAACTGCGTCACACTGCCTGCACACACACACACACACACACACACACACACACACACACACACACACACACACACACACACACACACACACACACACACACACACACACAGCTTGCCCCCGTTCTGTATGTATTGCCTCCAAACTCTGAATTTATCTTAATTAGGACTTTCCTTAATTAATGTAATTGATAATGAATTTAAATATAGTTTTTTTAATTAATTACTCAGGAATTCTCTTTAATTAGCGCAGTTAATTAACCAGATGAATTCTAATTTCTCGGTGGCAAAAACGATCCCAGAGGACGACAGAAATTTGTTTACCGCAGACCCTACGAGAGGACTTTAGACACGTTTGAGGGATGTAATAATTGTGTGTGTGTGTGTGTGTGTGTGTGTGTGTGTGTGTGTGTGTGTGTGTGTGTGTGTGGTCGCAAACATCTCCAAATGCCCTAAATGTAATAGCATCAAGGGTTTCTTTTAGGAGATGCTTGTTTAAAGGAAGGAGTCTCCAGTTCCAGCACCGTGTGTTGCAGAGGTTTAAAGAGAACCTGAAAATCATACTTGAGTAAAAATATCGATACCTTCCTGTAACACTTACTTCATTACAAGTTAAAAATCAATTCAAATATGATTCGAGTAAAAGTCTTAGAATATTTTATTTGAACAGAACGTAGGTGCACGAGTCCAACACTAAGAGACACGTTATTGAAAATCCCCTAACAGTTGATATGTAAAGTTTTATTTCCTGAAATACAAATTGCACATGTGGTACGGCGCTCTGAACAATGCCAGAGGCAGATTTTCAACATAAAATTTTAAATATATGTTTTACTCATATCATATCTGTATTTAATAATAAATGTTGGCTTTTTAAACTAAAATCTCCGTTAGTTATTAATAGAGGTCGAGGCACAGATGCTGCAACTATTGCCAATATGTGAAAATCCACTCCGATACTTTTTTCGGCTTCTGGTCTGTTGTCATTACGAGAGCGGCCTCTAGAGGCGATCACTGACGCCACGTGCTGTTTGTTGTTACACGAGAGACTGCGCGCTGCACGAAGCGCTTTATTATATTTATTATTTATGAATTACAAATAGGATTTATGAATGAATATATTTCTAATCATATGCACATGCATTAGTAAATGTTTTGATTTTAATATCAGTGAGGATTTAAAAAATGCTGTTATGCTAGTAACAATGCTCTTTTACCAGGCTACGGCTTTGTCTCTCTTGAGAAGTAACGCTCACATGTGTGTACGGTGCAGAACAACATAAACTAATCCAGCATTAGGAGGCAAAATCAACATTTAAACTCATGATAAAATCTCCACAATAATACTGCACGTCACACCAGCCCGTGTAATTTCCAGTTACAGACCGAACCCAATTACAGAAAGTAAAAAATATGTGGCTCTTAAAGAAAAAAAGTTTGGAGGCCCCTGAGTAAGAGCTTCTTTATCATCACACTTCAGTGGTGTTTATTGAAGGAACGTCGGACAATCCGTCAGCGAGTGTCTCTGCGAGTGTTGCGCTTTGCTGGAGAGAAAAAAGTGACGGATGGAGGAGACGCAAAACAGTCGTCCTGAGGCAAAGTGGCAAAATGTAATTTGCATGTTTTTTTGTAGAGGCCATCTTTTAATATGTATTTGCAAAAAACACCCCCCCCCCTCTCTCTCTCTCTCTCTCTCTCTCTCCCTCCCTCTCTCTCTCTCTCTCTCTCTCTCTATCCCTCTCTCCCTCTCTCTCTCTCTCTCTCTCTCTCTCTCTCTCTCTCTCTCTCTCTCTCTCTCTCTCTATGTCTCTCGCTCATTGTTGTTCCTGGATTCTGCAAATAGCTGTGAAGGCTGACGTGAAAAAAAAAAAAAAAAAAAAAAAAGGGAAAAAAGCAGGCTGGGTTTAATGACACGTATGACAATTACTGTGTCATCCATGGAAGGAGACACAAATTTAATAAATGTGTGTGTGTGTGTGTGTGTGTGTGTGTGTGTGTGTGTGTGTGTGTGTGTGTGTGTGTGTGTGTGTGTATGGAATCATAAGTGTGTTGGTCTCTAGGGCTACCACAATAATCTCTGCTCTCTCTCTCTCTTTATTTTTTTAATACTCACTCCATAATAGGGAACACGAGCTTAATTAATTGAATAAGGTCAGGAATTATTACCTCCGTATCGAGGATCTGATCATTGAGGTCAGCTCCTTTTATAGCGTTTATCGCTTTTTTTTTACATTTCTAATTCAAGGAGATATTTTTAAAGGGATTTCACAGAGGACGCTTGAGAGGTCCAGAGGGGCATTTTTAAGTGAAGGTTAACCTGCCTGGATGTTCTGCTCTACTTACATAATGTGCACACACACACACACACACACACACACACACACACACACACACACACACACACACACACACACACACACTTTTATATCTGTAAGCACACCTGAGATCCTCGGCTCTACTTTAAAGTGCAGTGTAGGCTGGAGAGTACATCAGTGTGGTTGTGTGTGTGTATGTGTGTGTGTGTGTGTGTGTGTGTGTGTGTGTGAGAGCGAGTGTGTTTTCATCATTTTGTAACACCATTAAAGCTCAGTCCCCGGGTGCAGACGGAGAGCTGCAGGATGTCAATATTTACACTTTGCTCCATCAGGCCCTATGTAGGCAGCACGGGGAGCGCCCTTCAGCGAGTGGAAATGTGAAGGTGTCGAGTGTCGCGCCTGACAGCGTTTTTTTGTCCGTCGCTCAGCAGCGGAAACGATGGGGGGAGTTTAGGTGAAGAAGAGACGAAACACGCCGATGGATGAACTCGCTGTCTCACTGCAGCATCGAGCAGATGAAAATGCAAAATGGATTATGAGTGTGTGGTGAGCAAACAGGGAGATGGGACCGGTTTGACCTTGTGGGGACATTTCAGTGGTCCTCATTAGGACAAAACTGAGGTCCAAATCTGAATATCTGGCTATAGTTTATGGTCCAAAATGTATTTATATATTTATAATAACCTCCACTCTTCTTGGAAGATGTTCTAGATTTTGCGGGGATTTTTTCAGCTACATGGATGTTAGTAAAGTCAGGTACTGATGTAGGTTAGTTGAGGAGGCCTGGGGTGCACATTCATCATTCATTCAGCGTTCACATTCATCCAGTTCAATAGGTCTGGAGCTCTATCAGCAGGAGATCTTCCACATCTTCCAACCCATGAAAAGCAGATCTTCATGGAGCAGGCACAAATATCCTGCTGATATGCTAAAATCAGAAATAAAATAAAATGTAATATTTTCAATTAGCAGATCCCCAACAAGTCTACATACATCAACTTTGACTATAGTTCTAATAATCTATAAATGTATATAAATGCATAGCGTATACAGGAGTCACGCGACAAAAGAACGGACGACTCGGACCAGAAGAGTCGAGAGATAATCTACTCGATTCTGTTTCCTGTACATAACCTACAGAGATTTTGCAGTGCTTTGTCAGTAGAAAATGAACGAATCACTCTTTAAGACCATTTGTTCTTCTGAGTCACATTGAAGAGTCGTTTAAAATGAACGAATCACACATTTTTCTGAGTCACATTAAAGAGTCGTTTAAAATAAATGATTCACCCATTTTTTCTGAGTCACATTAAAGAGTCGTTTTAAATAAACGACTCGCTTCTTCTTCTAAGTCACATCAAAGAGTCGTTTAAAATGAACAAATCACTCCTTCTTCTGAGTCACATTAAAGAGTTGTTTAAAATAAAAGAATCACTCCATCTTCTGAGTCACATTAAAGAGTCGTTTAAAATAAAAGAATCACTCCATCTTCTGAGTCACATTAAAGAGTCGTTTAAAATAAAAGAATCACTCCATTTTCTGAGTCACATTAAAGAGTCGTTTAAAATAAAATAATCACTCCATCTTCTGAGTCACATTAAAGAGTCGTTTAAAATAAACAAATTGCTTCTTCTTCTGAGTCACATTAAAGAGTCGTTTAAAATAAACGAATCGCTTCTTCTTTTAGGCACATTAAAGACTCATTTAGAATGAATGAATGAATCGTTTATGAACGACTCATCACTAATGGAGACTTGTACAAATCAAATCAAGAGCATGTACACATATCAAAACAAACAGTGGAATGGAACGACCAGGGTTTTTTTTTTTTTTTTTTGCTATGGATGCAGGATGTGTATTGTGTACAGTGTTTTCTTTCCCACGGAGTGTGTTATGATGATTTAGACATACACCATGCACAATGGCAAACTGTTTAAGTGTAGTGCTTTAGCCTAGCTATTAGCCATGCTAGCCTCGTTCTCCATAAGCAAAACTTTCTATTTTTTTTTTAACCCCAGACATTTATATTAAGTTAATGGGAGAATGATGAAAATGTAATATCTTAGACCTCACATTACAATTTATTCTATACTGGAGTCACTGTGCCAGAAAAAAACTCAAAACTCAGCGAGAGAGAGAGAAAGAGAGAAAGAGAGAGAGAGAGAGAGAGAGAGAGAGAGAGAGAGAGAGAGAGAGAGAGAGAGAGAGAGAGAGAGAGAGAGAAGAGAGAGAGAGAGAGAGAGAGAGAGAGAGAGAGAGAGAGAGAGAGAGAGAGAGAGAGAGAGAGAGAGTAAAAGAAGAAAAAGAAGAAGAAGAAGAAGAAACATCAAATATGCTTGAAGCCGAGTCTGTTGGGCTTCAGTGGTGGTGTTATGTGGTGCAATCAGAATGTCAGAGTGATGCAACCCTCTCCAATACTCTCACTTACACACTCTCCTACACACACACACACACACACACACACACACACACACACACACACACACACACACACACACACACACACACACACACACACACAGACATACACACACCAGACACATGTTGTCCGGCTGCTTTTATTTTGGAGTAAACTCAATGACAGACGGGGAAATCTCCTGTCAGACTCTCACGTCAAATTGATTAACGTGGAAACGTCTTCATTCACTACAGCGAGGACTCGAGCGCAGCAGTCTGAACACCAGCCGACTGTTAAGCACATTTCAGCTCCAGCCTCGGATTCAGGGCACTCAGATCTCAGAACTCACTCCTCTTACTGGTTTGCTAAACGAGCAGCTGGACAGAGGTGGACAATTAAACACAGTATGTCACTAACAGAAGTGAATGATGAATGGTTTCCACTACAAACACCATTACAAACCATCTTCTGTTAACTGTTAAAACCACTACATCACTATTATCAAACTAAGTAACCGATAGAAACTCACTCCTAATGGTCCCAATGTTGTCTTGCAGAAGGCAACCAATTACCAGTAGAGACTCAAAGGGACCATTAGAGACCATTAAACACAATAACCATTAAAATTCATTAACTTATGGTTTATTTGTGTACATCATTAAATCATCATCAAGCTGGAGGAACCAGTGAGGAATATTACAGGAGTCTGGAGGCATCATTATGTCCTAATGGTCCCAATGATTCAATTCAATTCAATAGTATTTGTTTAGCACATTTTACAGTGGACATTGTCTCACAGCAGCTTCACACAGATAAAGCGGTAATGAAGTTCTATAAAAGAATGTGTACGTTTATTGTCTATAAGATGGTTTCCAAATATTGTTTATCCCTGATGAGTGAGCAAGTGGTGACTGGTTCAAGGAAAACCCTGAGATGGTATGAGAAAGAAACCTTGAGAGGGACCAGACTCAAAGAGAACCTCATCCTCATCTGGGTGACACCGAATGTCTGTTTATTGTCACATTGTTGAGGTGTGCAGTTAAAGGTGTGTAAATGCTGATCTGTTTATGCAAACTGTTCTGAATCTGTAGTAAACTGTTGATAATAATTACAGTCTGAATTAGTCCTCAAAGTTCTTGAGTTGTTCAGCGGCTTCATGGATCTTTAGAATGTAGATGTGGAACCATCCCCAACTGCACAGATTGGTCTCAATTGAGAAGGACTCCATCCAGGACGTCACGATAAACCAGGTAGATTGGAAGAGAGAAAAGGACAAGAACACTGATCACCAGAACCTCAGGGGAATGTTTACTAGACATGTGTTTTTAAATTATGCCCCGTTAGATACCAAAGGTGCTCTATTGGTCCATAATGGCAAAACACTGATTACTAGTAGAGAGTGACAGGTACCATTAGAGTCCATTAAACTCAAAACAGTTCACATGAAGTTGTGGTTTAGTGTATTTTTTGTACATCATTAAATCATCATCTTTAAAACAAAGGAACCAGTGAGGAATCTTACAGGAACCTGGAGGCTTCATTATGTCCTATACAAAAAAAAAAACAAAAAAAAACAGTTCCACACTGAATCTTACTCGGGGTCTCAAGACATTACTGGCCACTAAAGTGACTAAAGTGAATGCTACAATTGTGTCACTATTGTGTTTTAATTATTTATATATATATTTATTTGTTTGTTTGTTTATTTATTTATTTATTTATTAATATATATATATATATATATATATATATATATATTTTTTTTTTTTTTTTTTTTTTTTTTTACAGTAGTGTTATTTTTTTTTTTTTTACAAAGTAGTTCCTAAACACTTTGCTGTGTTTTCCTTCATAGGTGTGTAGATATTTAGGAGAACAGGCTACTGAGATTTGTTTACCACAAACCACCCGACCGCAGTTTACTTAATCCTCTGAGTGTGTGTGTGTGTGTGTGTGTGTGTGTGTGTGTGTGTGTGTGTGTGTGTGTGTGTGTGTGTTTACATCCCTAAAAACTCAAGTTTTCCTTGTTACTAAGCACAACAAAAGTTGAGCATAAGATTTGTTTGTAGTTCTTTTTGAAGATCCCATTCCACATTTAGTTTCCATTTATTGTAATAAAACTTTTCTGAGAAGGTGTTCCACTTGATTTTGTGATTCATCCCAAAGGTGTTCAAAGGTGTTGAAGTTCTATAGCAGGAGATCTTATACTCAAACCCATCGAAAGCAGATCTTCATGGAGCTGGCTTTGTGCACAGGAGCATCGTCATGCTGGAGCAGGTTTGGGTGTCTTAGTTCAAGTGGACGGAAAATTTCAATTATCTCCAACTTTGAGTTGAGCAAATTCGATCGTCAAGTGTCCAAATTCTTTTGGAAACACACAGCACATAGGCACTTTTTTGCCAGATCTATGGCTTTGTTTCATTTGAAGTCTAATACTGTGTGTGTGTGTGTGTGTGTGTGTGTTTGATTGTTAAGTGTTGGTTTCTGGATTGTGTCTTTGTTCAGGATAAACTGTCTATTTGGCTGGAGGCAGGAAATCGAATGAGAGGTCACAGAGCCAGGCTCGCTCAGATCGAGTGTGTTTATTTTTAAACCTAGAGTGTTTCCTGAGTGTGTGTGTGTGTGTGTGTTGAGGAAGTGTTTTTCGTGTCTTCTGTCTCTTCTTCGGGATGTTATGTTTTTGTAAAGGCAGTTGTTGAGCAGCTCGAAAGAGTCTGATTTTTTTTTGTTTTTCTCTCTGACTGTGGTGCTTTGCTTCAGTGAGACTCCACCTGCTGAAGCAGTAAACAGCCTCATTTACAGCACACACACACACACACACACACACACACACACACACACACACACACACACACACACACACACACACACACACCACAATGACCCGGCACCACTAGGATGTGGCCGTGTTACCTTTTTGAATGACAAATGACCGAGGGAAATGAACGTGGCCACGACCGCTCTCCTCCCGCCTGCTTTTCATTTTGATGGTATTTGGGTTTGACCTTTGCTTCACTTCAAGGGCACCAGGGCGACTCTTATTTAAAAGGCACCATCCCTTATGTAGTAAATGCCAAAGCGCTGCTCATCGGACGAGGCGTTAAGCCGAGTTAAGCAAATTGTCTTTGGGGCAAATTTCAGGCTCAACGAAGCACCTGAAAGAGAAAATCTGATCCCAGGTTTATAGTAGATACGTATCTCCATCCTATTCGCGCTTCCTCGCCAGACTTTTCTTAGCAGTACGAGTTTAAAAGCTCTTGACAGCATCAACATAGTTCTTGACAGAAAGATGTAAAATTCAGGTTCTTTAAATTAAAGCTACATTTGTGTTTTCTCGATTCCTGGATTTTCCTTGATTTTGTGATCAGACACACCAATGAAACTCTACTTCTGGCTTTGGCTTGGATTTGCTTCTCTCCGCCCACTTTCTTGTTATTGGTTGTTGGCCACAAATATATATATGTTAAAAAAGGTGATTGTTGTTTTTTTTGGTAAAATTATTTCAAATCGATCAAACAATAAAAAAAAATAGTAGATAAAATGGATTAGTACATAAATAAGTGAAAAAAATAAATAAATAAAATAGCATTATGCAGTACAAGTTTAAATAGTTGTAGATCACCATAGCACCTGACAGAAAGATGTGAAATTCAGGAAATGTAAGCTTCTTTTCTGTTTTCTCGGTTGCTGTAATTTTTCTCTATTTCGTGATCCAACATTTACAACTGCAGTTCTTCAGAGTCCTTCTGGGTTTGGTTTGGATTTTCTTTTCTCTGCCCACTCCCTCCTGATTGGCTATTGGCCAGAAATGGTCAAAAAAAGAATGTTTAATGTTTTGATAATAAATTTGGATTAATAATAATAATAATAATAATAATAATAATAATAATAATAATAATAATAATAATATTAATAATAATAATAATAAATAACAAGGTTGATTCATAATCTACATGAAATAGACACATTAATAATAACAACAATAATTATCCACTGAATAAATACAAATGATTCACAAATAATATGAATGCAGTGCAATTTCTTTACATTGTATAAATGTAAAAATATACAAACTATAAAAAATATCAATTCTTCATTTTATATATATATATATATATATATATATATATATATATATATATATATATATATATATATATACAGTGAGGAAAATAAGTATTTGAACACGCTGCTATTTTGCAAGTTCTCCCACTTAGAAATCATGGAGGGGTCTGAAATTGTCATCGTAGGTGCATGTCCACTGTGAGAGACATAATCTAAAAAAATAATCCAGAAATCACAATATATGATTTTTAAACTATTTATTTGTATGATACAGCTGCAAATAAGTATTTGAACACCTGTCTATCAGCTAGAATTCTGACCCTCAAAGACCTGTTAGTCTGCCTTTAAAATGTCCACCTCCACTACATTTATTATCCTAAATTAGATGCACCTGTTTGAGGTCGTTAGCTGCATAAAGACACCTGTCCACCCCATACAATCAGTAAGAATCCAACTACTAACATGGCCAAGACCAAAGAGCTGTCCAAAGACACTAGAGACAAAATTGTACACCTCCACAAGGCTGGAAAGGGCTACGGGGAAATTGCCAAGCAGCTTGGTGAAAAAAGGTCCACTGTTGGAGCAATCATTAGAAAATGGAAGAAGCTAAACATGACTGTCAATCTCCCTCGGACTGGGGCTCCATGCAATATCTCACCTCGTAGGGTCTCAATGATCCTAAGGAAGGTGATAAATCAACCCAGAACTACACGGGAGGAGCTGGTCAATGACCTGAAAAGAGCTGGGACCACCGTTTCCTAGGTTACTGTTGGTAATACACTAAGACGTCATGGTTTGAAATCATGCATGGCACGGAAGGTTCCCCTGCTTAAACCAGCACATGTCCAGGCACGTCTTAAGTTTGCCAATGACCATTTGGATGATCCGGAGGAGTCATGGGAGAAAGTCATGTGGTCAGATGAGACCAAAATAGAACTTTTGGGTCAGAATTCAACTAAACGTGTTTGGAGGAAGAAGAATGATGAGTACCTTCCCAAGAACACCATCCCTACTGTGAAGCATGGGGGTGGTAGCATCATGCTTTAGGGGTGTTTTTTTGCACATGGGACAGGGCGACTGCACTGTATTAAGGAGAGGATGACCGGGGCGACGTATTGCGAGATTTTGGGGAACAACCTCCTTCCCTCAGTTAGAGCATTGAAGATGGGTCGAGGCTGGGTCTTCCAACATGACAATGACTCAAAGCACACAGCCAGGATAACCAAGGAGTGGCTCTGTAAGAAGCATATCAAGGTTCTGGCGTGGTCTAGCCAGTCTCCAGACCTAAACCCAATAGAGAATCTTTGGAGGGAGCTCAAACTCCGTGTTTCTCAGCGACAGGCCAGAAACCTGACTGATCTAGAGAAGATCTGTGTGGAGGAGTGGGCCAAAATCCCTCCTGCAGTGTGTGCAAACCTGGTGAAAAACTACAGGAAACGTTTGACCTCTGTAATTGCAAACAAAGGCTCCTGTACCAAATATTAACATTGACTTTCTCAGGTGTTCAAATACTTATTTGCAGCTGTATCATACAAATAAATAGTTTAAAAATCATTTATTGTGATTTCGGGATTTATTTTTTTAGATTATGTCTCTCACAGTGGACATGCACCTACGATGACCATTTCAGACCCCTCCATGATTTCTAAGTGAGAGAACTTGCAAAATAGCAGGGTGTTCAAATACTTATTTTCCTCACTGTATATATATATATATAATATTATAATAATAATCTAAAATCTATCAAACAATACAAACTAAATCTTAAAATAAATTATAAATAAATAAGAAATGAAATCTTAATAAAATGTATAAAATCTAAAATAAAAAAAGACTGTTCATTCAGTTATATTTTATAAATATTGTAAAAAGAAACAAAGTTTATTATTCATACATTTAAATCTGTTATATAAGTGTATTTTAAAGTAATAAGCAAACAGAAAAGTATTTATCTAATTATCTACAAATAGAAATGCTTTGCATATGATGCATATTAATTTCAAATTATTTGATAGATACCGAATTCATGAATAATTAGAGAAAAAATAAATGAATGTCCATCATGACATTACAAAATATTTACTATATCTATACTATATTTATAATACTACATTAATAACATAATGTTATATAATAATAGATTTATTAAAAATATATTTATAATACTTCATTATTATTTTCGGGTTTCTTTCGTTATTTCTTTTTTTTTTTCTAATCTCGAAACTTTGACAGATGTGAGAACTCGAGACGATGCGTAAACGATCTCTCGCTGTACTCATTTGTAAATTTTGACATTTGTTTGTACACAAACATGCAAACAGCAACACTTCAATACAAACACGACACATAAAACAACCTCAACCTTCTTCTTTACATTGACATTTTACTGCTCTGGAAAAAAAAAAAATCATAAAATATACATATTAGAAGAGCAAAAATTGATTTGGAGAGAAGCAGCGTGAGCTTCGTTTCACTTTTAATTACAATTGTCTGACAGCTAGCATCTTTATCTAGTGCGCTCAGCGGCTGTGTTCCAAATCACAGACACTGTGCTCAGTAATAACAGCTATTTATACTCATTTTCTCACAATTACCCAAAAAACAAGTGTCCATCAGCCAGAACATCCTGAGCAGCTCAAGGACATTGTCTGCCTCTGCCTCTGCTTTCTGTGTGTTGTGTGTTTGAGTGTGTGTTTGTGTGTGTGTCTATGTGTGTGTGTATATGTGGTGTGTACGCAGGGAGAAAATGGGTCCCTCATTGCTGTTTGGTTGAGAGAAAACAGCATTTTAATCGGAGACTCATTCCCATTAGGGAGCTGACAGGGTTCATAACGCTTTAGCACTGCGGCCCCCGGGGGCCTGAGGGGCCTGATGCCTCCGAAATTGGCTTTTCTGTTGGATGTGGATTAAAGGGGATGGTTGACCTTGGTGCTGCTGCCTGACGGAAATAACAGAGACACACACTGCATTTTGTCTGGGTGAAGCCAAAAGTGCAGAACCATTTGTGGCGTATGTGTGTGTGTATTAGTGTGTATGTGTTATTGTGTGTGTGTGTGTGTGTGTGTGTGTGTTATTGTGGGTGTTTTGTTTTAGAGTAGTAGTGTGTGTGTTATTGTGTGTGTGTGTGTGTGTGTGTGTGTGTGTGTGTGTGTGTGTGTGTGCATTATTGTGTATGTGTCATTGAGTGTGTATGTGTTATTGTGGGTGGTGTTGTGTGTCAGGGTCATGGTGTGTGTGTGTGTGTGTGTGTGTGTGTGTGTGTGTGTGTGTGTGTTATTGTGTATGTGTGTTTGTATTAGTGTGTGTGTGTCTGTGTTATTGTGGGTGTTGTGTGTTATAGTGTATGTGCGTGTGTTATTGTGTGTGTTGTGCTATTGTGTGTGTGTGTGTGTGTGTGTGTGTGTGTGTGTGTGTGCGCGTGAGTGTCTGTGTTATTGTGGAGGATGTGTGTTAGGGTGGTAGTGTGTGTGTTATTGTCTATGTGCGTGTGTATTATTGTGTATGTGCTATCGTGTGTGTGTTATTTTTGGTGTTGTGTGGCTGAGTGTGTGCGCATGTGTGTTACTGTGTGTGTGTGTGTGTGTGTGTGTGTGTGTGTGTTTTGCTCGTCTCTATGGAGAGATGATGTTTATTAAGTCTGTACTTCGTCAAGGTGTTTCCCCGGTTTTGGATCAGTCCCCTTGCTCAGATTATCGTACGCACAGTGTGTGTGTGTGTGTGTGTGTGTGTGTGTGTGTGTGTGTGTGTGTGTGTGTGTGTGTGTGTGTGTGTGTGTGTGTGTGTGTGTGTTTACAGCCAGATAACACACAGCAGTACTCTGGAGTTTACTTTGGATTTCCCACTTGGTCACAGTT
>NC_139587.1:1870504-1873004 GCF_946808225.1 Silurus aristotelis | reverse complement strand
CTCCACTTTTACTCTCATCATTACTTTATTCTCTCTCTCTCTCTCTCTCTCTCTCTCTCTCTCTCTCTCTCTCTCTCTCTCTCTCTCTCTCTCTCTCTCTCTCTCTCTCTCTCTCTCTCTCTCTGTTCTTATAATACATATCCATCTCCCCAATTTTTCTCTTTGTTCTTCCAACTTTTTCTAATCTCTCTCCTTCTCTCTCTTTCTCTCTCTCTCTCTCCGTCCCCTTCCAAACAACAGGTCGTTATCATCCAGTGAAAAATCCTTTCCTTTCTCTCTGTCTCTCTCTAACACTCTCTCTATCTCTCTCTATCTCTAAAATGGAAAAAGACAAGAAGAAGAATGAATGTCTTCTGTGTTAGTGGCAGACTTACTGAATCTCTAAGCCAAAAAAGTTTCAGTCGAAAAAAAGGTGAAAGAAAAAAGCAGAAAAAAAAAGAATTACCGGGCTTAAAACGGATATCAGTATAAAGAAAGAGAGGGGGAGGTAGAGAAAGAGAAAGATAGATAGAGAGAGGAAGAGGGGGTACTTTAGATGATGCAGGGCTTTAGATGGCAGCGTAATTCACTTTCTCTCTCAGCTAGTTGCATTAGATGCAGTGCAGGTCAAATGCCATTCCCTCCAGAATAATTGTTTGGATATATCACTGTCTGTTCAGTAAAAAGAGAGAAAGAAGAAAGAAAAGAGAACTGATAAATAAATCCGTATAATAAATATTATTGGGTGACCCTGAATAGTCAAAGATTTGACAAATAATCTCACAGTTGAATCTTTATTTACAGACATGTGATGCAATGAGGATCATACCATTTTCAGGGGAGTGGGGGGGGGCGTTGTAGGTCTGTTTTTATATAGAACAACAGATTGGTTTTCTCTTAATAAATTGAAATACAACCCATTATGATAATCCTGTACAAGTTGGTATCAAAACGTTTGAAAACTTGCTCTGTTTACAAGAAAGTACTTTATTTATCTATGTTTCCACACGATCACCTTTAAAATAGTGCCCATGCAGAGTAATACTGCGAACCAGTGCTCTTCTGAAACCTATTCTGGAAGTCGTATTTTAAAAACTTGTTAATCATTTTCTGCGCTCCGCACCAGATGGTGTCAAAAACCAAGAGCTGGATCTTCATCTTTGGGAAGAAGGGGGAACTCTGCAGGAGACAAATCTGCTGAGTAGTGTGGGTGTGGAAGTGAGATCATGTGAAACCTTTTCCGACGATCGTTATGCACAAGTTGCTGAATGTTTTTTCAAAGGTTGGGCTTGTTCAATGTCTTGCTGACATCTCATCATCTTCCAGTGATGTTCTTCCGCTCTTGAAACGCACGTGTCATTTGAAACATCCCACACGACTCGTCGCAGCATTGCAGTATGTCAAACGTACGTCACATCAAATGTCTTAGTGGAGGATTTGCCCAGTTTCACGCAGAATTTCAAGTTTTTCTCTTTGTTCTGTCTCACTGTCCGTGATGAAATCGCAGATGTGATAATGCACGAGGGTCAGAACAGCACCGGTTTTTTAATACCAAAAAAAAAAGTAAAAAAAAAAAGCTTTTAATAAATATTTTAATATACGTAAATAAATCCAATTGTATCAGATATCCTGAGATTCAGGTGCATGACATATCACTTTAACTAGGAGACCCAAACCTGTTCCAGTCTGTGCACAAGGTCAGCTCCATGAAGATCTGCTTTTGGGTTGGAGTGGAAGATCTCCTTCTATAGAGCTCCAACACTATTAAAACACCTTTGGGATGAATGTGAACACTGGCTGAACCCCAGGAACCTCCTCACTTTCTCACCTACATCACTTCACTTACACACTTGTGGCTGAATGAATCTTCACAAAATCTAGTGGAACATCTTCCAAGAAGAGTGGAGGTTACGGTTAGGGTTAAATTGTGCATGATGTAGCTGATCTTGTATCTTCAACAAAAATGGTATAAAACAGTTTTAAATAAATATTAGATTATTTGTCGTGTTTTGGTGCAGAACGTTTGTTGCTATTCTAATCTGACGTGGAGCACGCACGCTATCACACGCGACTCATCTGAAATCCTTTTATAGATTGGATAAAAAAAATTTACAAACAATCAAATAAAATAAATATAAACCAATAACAAGAAAAGGGTGAAGGAAACATGATAATAAAACACTCACACACAAACACACACTTTCATAAACAAAATACCAAACCATAACTGGAAATATGAGACAATCCAAGAAATAATAATGGGAAAGATAGATAGAGAGAGAGAAGAGAGAGAGAGAGAGAGAGAGAGAGGAGAGAGAGAGAGAGAGAGAAATAGAAGTGTGTAACTTCTGTAATAAACATAGAGGTAAAAAGTTCACGCTTTTTTTTTAAGCCTGAATTCCAGTAAGAATTTCATCAGCCAGAAAATGTACAGTGGATTACATTCTTATATTATATATGTACAGGTGCGGAATCTTTCTTTCTTTCTTTCTTTCTTTCTTTCTTTCTTTCTTTCTTTCTT
>NC_139587.1:1827255-1870304 GCF_946808225.1 Silurus aristotelis | reverse complement strand
CATAAACAGGCTTTGCATGAACACTGGGGTGACTGAATGAATCGCTACAAATTTCCACCAAATCTAGTGGAACATCTTCAAAGTAGAGTGAAGGATATTATATTTGCTAAATGTGGAATCAGATGTTCAAAGGAAAGCAGATGGTCAGGTGTCTGTATACTTTTGTCTTTATAGTGATGTAGGTGAAATCGTTATTGAGATTTTTTTATACTTTAAATCCTAACGTCCTGGAAAATCTAATCTTGCTTGGAAGTGTGTGAATTCAGTGATGAGTGTATGCTGAGTGAAGAGAGAGAGAGAGAGAGAGAGAGAGAGAGAGAGAGAGAGAGAGAGAGAGAGAGAGAGAGAGAGAAAGAAAGAAAGAAAGAGAGAGAGAGAGAAAGTAAAATTCTCTGTTCAGTTGTCAGTCATCATAAACATATCTGTCACAACCATCTGGGACTCACTGATCCAGAATTCAGCTTTTCTTTTTTGCCATAAAGCTGAAACCTTTCAATCTCCGTTTTTCCAAAAGCGAGCGTATCCCGCTCCGAGCGAGTGGAACGGATGGGATTTCTCTCGTCTTTGATCTTTACTTTCAGATGATGCCATCTGTGTGTGCAGGCGCCGACGAGCTCGGCGGTGTGTGTTGACAAGCGCCAGGCATTAATATTGAAATGAGAGCAGTTACCCAGAGAAATGGTGCGTACACGTGTGTCGTACACCGGCGTGCCAATGGAGGGTTACTTTTAAAAACACTCTGAGTGTGGATCATACCTGCTTTCACCTATAACATATATATATATATATATATATATATATATATATATATATATATATATATATATATATATATATATATATATATATATATATATATATATATATATATATATATATATATATATAAAACAACAATCTGATTTTATTAAATAAATAAAATTCCATCTAAATGCTGCTTGATTAGAATGTAATTATCCTGTTTTCCTTCACGCATGTTCCACTAAACGAGAGAATAAATGACTGTTCCCTGGTCGCCATGGTTACATGTATTTTTGAAATGTCTTTTAATTGAATTGTTTCTTTTTTTGATTTTCTGTTAACCGAGTCCAGAGAGTCCAGCTTTCCTCCAATCTCTCTTTTTTTTTTTTACATTAAAATTTGTTTTATTTTTTTCACCTCAAAACCAGAAAACTATTAAAGTCTCTATTACTGCACATTATGAATTGATAGCAGCTCACACAGGAACACACGTTTTTTGCACAAAACCGTATGGACATATGGAGAAATGGAGTATATTGAAGGGAAGGAGTCTCCGGTATCAGTGCTTTGGGGCCTTAAAGTGACCCATTAACTTGTATCTTAGGAAAGATTGCATTTCTTCTCTAACATGCTTGTTTGGTTTTGCTTACATCAGGAACGGGACCAAAGGGTGGATCTTCTGCACAAAATCACTAATTAGAAATATATTAAAAAGATCTCAGTAATGATTTGCTGTGGTAAGAGATGAATAAATCACACTGGTTAAAAAAAAGCTTGAGCAGTTAAGGTTTAAGAATCTTGCTCGAGGGTCTTGCACGATGTCCCCAGCAGTGGCAGCTTGGTGATGCTGGAATTTGAACTTGTGACCTTCTGATCTTGAACCCAATGCCTCAAGCTCTGAGTTAAAACCTCCCATAAGACCTAGCAAGGAAAGGAAAATGATGTCATGGGGTGTCATGTTTTTATATACTTGGGGAGGTAGTAGCTCAGTAGTTAAGGCTCTGGGTTACTAATCAGTAGGTGATTCTCCGTGGTATTCCCTCTCTTGGGTCTCTCGTGCAAGACCCTTAAAATTCTGTGCTCCAAGGGTGCTGTAACATGGCTGAGCATGTGATCTGACCACAGCTTCCTGACATGCTGAGAAAAGCGAAGAAATAACAAATTCCCTGTGGGATCAATAAAGTATTCTCAAATTAAGACCAAAAAAATGGAGATGATTATAATGATGGTACCATACAGAAAACAGGATGATGAGAAAATTTGAATTACAAGATTAGAAGAATGTGGAAGGTCAAACCTAAAGTGAGTCCATCATGTAATTATGCTGAAACAACAGATTCCAGGAATGCCAACATCAATCTCCAGTGAGAAGAACACAATATAAGAAATAGTAAACATTCTTGCATCGAACCCTGGATCCCACAAAGCTCTGATTGGAAGCTAAGCATCTTTTAAGCTTATCGACAGACTGGAACTCCCCATGCTAGCCGATAAGGTCAAAGGTCTTGTAAGTGCTTGTGTATTGTTAGTGAAAGGTCAGGAATGCAACATGTTTCAGAAATGAGTGTGTTAACGCTTTAAATTCCAAAATGGAGAAGGAAAGCCCAGTAGATAAAGCTGTTAATGGAGTAGAAAATTTGATGGTGTGTATTTGTTCTTAAAAACATCAATGCTACAATATTGGATTTTTTTTCCATCATTGCACTTTGTATAATTACATACATTTATATGTCTTTTGTGAACATCACATTCCAAATTAAGTCCTCATTTGCGCTTATGATATCCTTCTGGGAAGATGTTCTACTAGATTTTGTGGAGATTTGTGGAGATTCATTCGACCACGAAAGTGTTAGTAAAGCCAGGTACTGATGTCGGTGAGGTGTGGAGGCCTGAGGTGCAGTCAATGTTCACATTCATCCCAAAGGTCCTTATTAGGATTACAGCTCTATAGCAGGAGAGCTTCCAATCCAACACATGTAAAGCAGATCTTCATGGAGCTGGAGCTTTGTGCACAGGAGAACAAGTTTGAAGTGAAGGAAAATTTCATACCACTGCTTCCAAAGACATCCTAAACAATTGTGTGCATCTAACTTTGGGGTAACAGTTTGGAGAAGAACCGCATATGAGTGGGAAAATCTGATGTCCCAGTAATTTTGCAAGTCAACTTAAACCAGTGCTCTATCAAAATAAAAATAATTAAAAATCAACAACTGAACTTAAAAAATTCCAGGAATTATGCCCTTGAATGATGCCAAGCATGGAGAAGTGATTTCCATGTTTTCTGAAGAATTTTGGCAGCACCTACTGCACATTGATTTAATGGCTCCCTGGCCTTCATCCAGATTCCTCACAGAAGTTTAGTAGTCCTGGAAAAGAAGCATGGAAAACACCACCAACTTCTCAAGACTGAGACGGTTACACTTGGTTTCTTGGTATTGTGTCAAAGTACTTTTTTTTGTTATATTGTCTTTCATGCTCTGTATACATTATACAATTATGGGATGTTCAAATAAAAAAAATAACCAAGATAAAACAATCCTACACGGTGGAAAGCGTTTTTGGAAGGTTATAGATATTTATGTGGAATATCTCACGAACATCTACTGACCAACCAATAAAAATGCAGCACCAAATGACGTATTGATTGATGCCACATGGCAAAAAAAAAAAATATATATATATATATACATGTATGGCATATGTCCTTATCCAGAGTGACTTGCAGTTGAGGGTTAAGGGCCTTGCTGACGGGCCCAGCAGTGGCACTTGTGACGTTCCAATTCAGAGCCTAATGCCTTAACCAGTGAGCTTCTAGGATAGGGGCATCTACCAAATGCCATAAACATCTACATCTGAAGAAGGCAAATGAGAGAGAAAAACAATGTGGCTGGAGAGAAAGAACTGTTTTATACCTTTTATAAACATCAGTGAGAATGTAACAGTAAATGGATAAGAAATCACAATACATCATTTAATACGTTAACAGATAATTTTTAGTTGATTCTTTTTTCACAGCGGTTTATTCCGTTGTTGATTGTTTTCCGATACCTGCATGCCGCATTCTTTTATTCCGTGCAGGAAGATTTTCGTTCCAAGTGGAAATTTCACCGAGTGAATTTTCAGTGAGATGAATAGAATTTTTGTGCGGAATAAAAGTGCCACTTGATACTTGAAATGAGAGAGAAAAAGAAAAAGCAAGAAAAAGACAAAAGCGAAGTGGGGCACTGCGTCTGTGCTTAATTGGTCCCAGTTTCTTTTGACACTCATCAAATTTTAGGTCAAGTAGATTTAAACGAGTAATTGGAAAACGTAAAATCGACGATAATTGCGATTAGCGTTGTTACCACGGCCGTCCGAAAACCTAATTTCAGAAAATTGGCAAGAGCTATTGTGTGTTTAGTCTGCAGTAACAACGGGGAACTGAATGAAAGCATTTGAAATTTATTGTGAAGCAGAAGAGAGAAAAAGATAAAGAGAGAAATTGTGAGAAAAAAAGGAGAAGAGTGGAAAGGGAGGGAGAAAAAAAGGTCTTGAGATCTGCTGCTTATTATTCAGGCATTCCTTTCAGTTTTGGCTCGGTGTGGATCTGAGTCAACAGGAGATTAAAGAATAATCATGGAGGGGAGTTCGAGTTATTACTGTGGCCTCATCAGTGTTTCGGAGTCAGTCGTTCGCTTTTCAGCCTCACACACACACACACACACACACACACACACACACACACACACACGCCGACTGTAATTGAGCTAGGCGAGCATTGGTACGCCCGCCGAACAGCAGGCACTCGGAACGTGGCGCTGCCAACGTAGAAAGCCCAGCACGCTGCACCTTGTAATCCCCTTATTAGGAATTTGAGAAAAGTGAGATTAGTGTTGACTCTCGTGCATGTATTATTTATGGGTACTGTAGTGCACACGTTCTTTTCTCCATCACTTCTTTTCAAGGATAGTCTACCCTTCAGATACACACACACACACACACACACACACACACACACACACACACACACACAGCCTCTGTTTGAACTAGTGAGAACAAGTGAGATATGAAGTGAGCTTATGAGTGATGTTCCAAACCCAGCAAGGTGCTTAAAAAGAAACGGGGAAGAAAGTAAATTGTTGTGTGTTTTTCATCTTCTATTCTTTTCTTTTCTTTTGATTTGTGTCAAGTTGACGTCGTGACTCTTCATGATTTCACACAATGTACTTTAATGATAAACATCTTAATCAATATTTAAAATAACTTTCTACCTCTGCTGTTTCTCCATCATTGAACATTTTAAGGCTCTGGCATGGAGAAGTTGGTGGTGAATTTATAAAGATCTCAGATATGACTGTAGAAGACTGTAGAAAGGACATTACTCATAATCACTCCCGTGCTCATGATATTTTTAACCCTTTGGTGTTTGTAATCTTTTAATGATTTATAATCACACTCTTGGTGTCACCCGGATGAGGATGGGTTCTCCTTTTTTGAGTCTGGTTCCTCATACGGTTTCTTTCTCCTACCCCTAAACTGTAAGGGAGGTTTTCTAGCTACAGTCGCACAAGACTTGCTAATCAGGGATAAATAGACACAATTGAATTTAATTAATGCTAGCTTGCTAAGTAAGCTAAAGTGTAAAATGCTGTACAATAAAAAAAAATAAAAAAAATAAAATAAGTTGGTATACTTTTACTTAATAGTACATAAAAAATATTTACATACTAGTATGGAAAAAAATGATTTAAATGCAACCATCTTATGAAAAAAATGTTTTTGGTTCGTTTATTATTTTATTTTCATTGCTGTCAAAAAATGAAATGTAAATGACGACGATTTTGTTCGACATTGTTTTTTATTTGGTATTTAAACCCGAGAAAAAAAAAAAAAAAGAGAAAAATGCTTTTGGGTGGGGCTGGGGTAGGGCAGGGCAGGGCAGGGCTGTATAGGGCGGGGCATGTGTGTTCAAGGTTTTTTTAGAATAAATGTGTGAAGAATTTTGTGCACAGCATTACACTGAATTCTCTTTGTATTTTAAAAGCATGTAGTGATCCATATAAACTAGAACAAATTGAAGTCAGAACATTGGCTGAAGCCATTGATGGATCCTACACAGATAACTTCAACAATAAGATGGCAAGAAACTACACATGAAGTGTTTGAAATATGTTATATTTTAATACAAAAAATATCTTTGTAAATAAATGGGGAACAGGTAGATCAGTAGCTAAACTGATAGAATTTTGATTAGAAGGTTGTGAGTTTGAATCCCAGCACCTAAGATGCCACTGCTGGGCCCTTGAGCAAGGCCCCTAACCCTAACTTGCTCAGTTGTAAAATGAGATAATTGTATGTCGCTCTGGAAAATATATGTTAATTCCAAAATATATATTTTTTCACTTTCAAAACAACAAACAAATGAGTGTTATGTACCATTTTGTACAAAAATGTTTCATATTTATCATCAGGCTCATGAGAGGCACGAGGGTAAAACGTTTCTTTCCTTGCAATCAAATACCACAGCGCTTAGCTAGCTATGAGTAACTCTTATTAGGTGGGGTAGATGCCGTTATGCTTTCATCTGTCAGTCAGCTTGACAATATGCAATCATGAGCTGTTAATACTCTTCAGGAATTATATGCGATTTTAGAACCTCTAGTTATGTTCTGGGAAAATTTGGCAAACATGGTGACTGCAACAGAATAAAATGTGACCTGATTATCTTTGTCTTTTTATATAATTTGTTGTTTTGACTCTAGCAGCCTTTAAATGCACCATTGATCCTGTCATGTCATCTGGATTGTTTAAACCTCATGGATGGAAAGCAATCCTGTCACCAGGATAAAACAGCTATGAGCACCTCAGCGCCGCTCCATCGGTTTCCAGGTGACTTAATCCTATATATCACCTACTCCGATTGTGTCTCCATCCCCAGGTGGTGCAGGTAAGCAATGAGACTCGCTCCTCTCGTGTTTCAGCCGAGTGTCGCTATCTGGAAATCGGCTCTTGTTGAACATCAGCTAATCTCGGCTCCAGCTGAGGCGGGAGTTAATAGTCTGGAGCTAAAATGACTGCAAACAGCACAGGAAGATCTTGTGTTACTCAACTGCTAGATGATGATATTCGAATCTGATGATATGAACCCAGCTGAGAAGAGAATTCTATCTATCTATCCCAGCTGAAATGGAGGATGCGTCTGAGAAAACAGAACTGATATCACAGGTACAGGATGAAGGAACATCACCGAAGGAGAACTGATGGCTAAATGGAATAAGGACGGCCGAATCCCATGAGACGCCGAAGCGTACGAACTGCAGTGAGAAATGCCGAATGCTTGAATATGGTGTTTAAATAATGAGCAAAGGATCTAATTAGGTTGTGCTAATATACATATATATTTTATATCTGTATAAAAAAAAAATCTAATCATTATCATAATATCATTACTTTTACATTTTGTTCCATTTATAAATAAAGAGATACATTTTTATTTTTTGGATGAAAATGTTAATAAAACACTATTTAGAAGATGCAATTAAATCTAATCAAATTCAGGGTATTTTTGTAAACTCATGTGCGAAAGCCTCAGCGTTTTTTTTGTGATTCTTTTGTGTCCATGGTGTTTAAATATTTAATATAACACAATATATTGCACAAATAAATAAATCTATCTATCTATCTATCTATCTATCTATCTATCTATCTATCTATCTATCTATCTATCTATCTATCTATCTATCTATCTATCTATCTATCTATCTATCTATCTATCTATCTATCTATCTATCTATCTATCTATTTAATCCTATTCATTAAAAGTCCTCATCTAGGGTTAGGGTGATATTAAGCGCCACTCTTCAGGGAAGATGTTCCACTAGATTTTGTGGAGATTTGTGTGAGATTCATTCAGCCACAAGGTTGTTAGTACATAGTTTCTTCATAGTCATATTAGTGTTGGACAATAAGGAAGACAATGTAATTCACTACTGTACTTTAGTAGCTTTTAACGTTTCTCTATTTGAAGTATTTCCATTTGGAATTTGATTTTTACTTTTACTTCACTACATTTCAGTGAAATCTCTTACTTTTTACTCAACTACATTTTGTGAAATCAGTCGTTCCTTTTTATTTATGAGTGAATACAAACTCAACTGTTCAAACACTCAGCAAGCAATCAGGGTAGGTTTTGAACTTTGAGTAGGTTTTAAACTCTGTTTTGAACTTGTTTTGATTGGCGCTTGGTGTATCTACTGACATACAGTTCAGCATCAGTTCAACAGCAAGCAGAACATTTAGAGAGAAATAAATAATGAAGAAACTCCAGACTCGAACTCACCACCACACACGTGACCTCATTTACTGAATAGTAGATAAAAAGAAGGTTTTGGGTTTATGACCATTGTATTAGAAATCAATCAGTGTTTAACTCATTAATATCATTTGGTTAATAGATCAGTGTGCTGAGAGTCACATTAATGGAACTCAGTTCGAGCCCAATCTCAGTTTTAACCCGCTCTCCAGACTTGTTGAGTGTCATGTCTGACACGTTTGCAGAGTTCTCGTCTGAAACGTGTGTGTTTCCTACTGGCTGGATCATGTACCTGTCCAACACTTTGACTCGGAATACAGAGAAATCCAACCTTCACTTCCGTCAATCCGTCCTCTCTGTGTTTGTGTGTCTTCTTCAGACCATGTATTCACACTGTGTGGAGCAGTGAACAATCTTCTCAATCAGGTGTGAAGATAATTCTTCTTTGTGTCTTCTAGGAAAAGAAAACTAGAAACTTCTAGAAAGGTTCATTAACAAATTCATGTTTATTTAAATGATCCTAATAATACTGCTACTGTTCAAGTGAATGTTTTTTTCCACTTTTAATTGTGTTTTAGGTTTTTTTTTTCTATTAGAGTTGCTGAAGTTTAAATATGGACCAGTCCAATCAGACAGAAGGAGAGGTGGACGGTTTCCATAATTTTTTTTCCAAAAAATTATTTCATCCCAAAGTTGTTTTAATAGGATCAGAGCTCTACAGCAGGAGATCTTCCACTCCAATTTACCAAGGTAAAACATATGTTCATGAAGCTGGTTTTGTGCACAGGGGCAGTGTCATGCTGGAACAGGTTTGACTCTCCTAGTTCAATTAAAGGGAAAATTTCATGCTCCTACATCCAAAGACGTCCGATACAATGATATGCCTCCAATTTTATAGTAACAGTTTGGGGAAGAACCACATATGGCTAGAAAAGTCACGGTTCTCAATACTTTTGTCCTGCAACTCGAGGGTCTCCTTCGTTGTTCTACTGCACCCGTACACACTGGATTTTACATCTTTTCTAAAAAAGAAGAACAGCTACAAAATTGTGTTGACAGATGATGTTAATGGAATAATTGGTAACGCTCCAAATGCTGTTTTAAAATCCACTGTAATTGCATTAGCGAAATTATTTCCAATTTTTTTTAATCTTTTATATTTTTGGCAAATGATTTAATAAAACACAAATAATAAATAATTTATACATAACATTAATAAATTAAACCTTCTAGTTGAATATATCCTTTACAGAAATCTGATACATGCCAATATATTGCATACATGTTCATGTGTGGATGCATATGCATACAGTATAGAATACATGTGCATATATGTATTAGGAATAGAATAGAATACATATGTGTGTGTATATATATATATATATATATATATATATATATATATATATATATATATATATATATATATATATATATATATACACACACACACATTAATATATTTCAAGTGTTCCTTTCTTTTAATGATTATGGCATACAGCTAATAAAAACCCAAAATTCAGAATCTCAGAAAATGAGAATATTGTGAGAAAGTTCAATATTGAAGGCTCGTGGTGTCTCACTCTAATCGGCTCATTAAATCCAAACACCTGCAAAGGTTTCCTGAGCCTTTAAATGGCGTCCGAGTCTGGTTCAGGCTCCACAATCATAGAGGAAGACTGCTGACTTGACAGTTCTCCAGAAGACGATCATTGACACCCTGCACATGGAGGGTGAGACACAAAAGGTCATCGCTAAAGAAGCTGCTGTTCACAGACTGCTGGATCCAAGCACATTAATGGAATTTTTGAATCGACTGGCCAGCAAACTCACCAGACCTGAACTCCATGGAGAATCTCTGGCGTATTGTCAAGAGGAAAATGAGAAACGAGAGACCGAAAAATGCAAATAAGCGGAAGGCCACTGTCAAAGAAAGCTTGGCTTCCAAACCACCTCAGCAGTGCCACAGTCTGATCACCTCCATGCCACAGTCTGATCACCTCCATGCCACAGTCTGATCACCTCTATGCCACAGTCTGATCACCTCCATGCCACAGTTTGATCACCTCCATGCCACAGTCTGATCACCTCCATGCCACAGTCTGATCACCTCCATGCCACAGTCTGATCACCTCCATGCCACAGTCTGATCACCTCCATGCCACAGTTTGATCACCTCCATGCCACAGTCTGATCACCTCCATGCCACAGTTTGATCACCTCCATGCCACAGTCTGATCACCTCCATGCCACAGTCTGATCACCTCCATGCCACAGTCTGATCACCTCCATGCCACAGTTTGATCACCTCCATGCCACAGTCTGATCACCTCCATGCCACAGTCTGATCACCTCCATGCCACAGTTTGATCACCTCCATGCCACAGTCTGATCACCTCCATGCCACAGTCTGATCACCTCCATGCCACAGTCTGATCACCTCCATGCCACAGTTTGATCACCTCCATGCCTGATCACCTCCATGCCACAGTCTGATCAACTCCATGCCACGCCCAATTGAGGCAGTAATTAAAACAAAAGAAGCCCTTACCAAGTATTGAGTACAGGTACAGTAAATGAACAGACTTTCCAGAAGGCCAACACTTCATTAAAAATGTTTTTTTTTTTTTTTTTTTATTGTATATGCCTACATTGTTATAAAGTTCTCTCAATGTAAGCGAAAATCAGCACAATTTAAATAAATAAAAAACTTGAAATATATCAGTCTTTGTGTGATGAATGTATATAATAATCGAGTTTTACTTTTTGTATTGAATTACTAAAATAAATCAACTTTTTATTGATATTCTGATTTATTTAGATGCAAACGTTTACTATAAATACCATATTCATACAACCTTAAAATCCACATTTAAATTCCCGGTCCACAAACAAAAGTTTGTGGGCATTTAACTGTAAGATTGGACCAGCAATTCACATTGATTCAGTTTAAAAAGGTTAAGATCAGAGATCTATATAAAGCAGATCTTCATGGAGCTGGCTTTGTGCACAGGGGTATTGTCATGCTGGAACCAGTTTGGGTCTCCTAGTTCACATGAAGAGAAAATATCATGTTGCTGCTTGAAATGTCTGGTGTACCAATACTTTTGTCCATATAGTGAAGCAAGCAGTATATTTGAATCTCTGCAATTTAATTTTTTAAATATTCTCATGTCCTTGGGAGTTTGTTCCTGCACTGTAACCTGACAAGAGCATTTCCAGGAATCTTTGCATTCCTGATATTCGGGAAATAAACTCTATTTAAATAATAATAATAAAAAAAAAAAAAAGGCGTCCGGCTGTGTGTTTTAGGATCAACATACGCATCTGGGATCCATTGAAAAATGCACAAATTTCAGTCACCAATAAAATAAAAAGGATTTTCTTTTTTTTTTTTTTTTCGAATGATACGAGGCTGTGTTTATGACGACCGTTTCGTTGCAGCTCCGTGAGCGTTGCGTGTTTTACGTGTTTACAAGGTTTGTTTCGTTTTCAGGAAGCCAGAGGGAGGCCGCATCGATCTCCACTCATCTTTCATACAGACACGGGATATTTCAAAGAAATCGATAACGAGAAAGTATGCGTGTGGTTCCCATAATAACCGAGGCCACAGCTGTCTGGAGACGTGTGAGGGTGTGGTTACGGCGAATGGTGAACATGATACGTGTTGTCTGATCATCGTGCGCCATTAAAGGAAATCAATATCCTGCTAGGACTTTATAATAATGTCCTGTTTACCGTTGTATTTGTTACAAGGACGTCTGTCAAAGAGGCGTTTGGAGGCACCTGACGGACGAGGTATGTGGTGAGACGCCTAAACCACAGTCTGTCCTCCATATGAAGAGGTCACCAAAGGGGCGGGGCTTCAATTATCGGTGTCAGATGTCGAACAAGACAAATGATACACAGATTAATGATCAGATCTTTGTTCTTTGGAAAGCCTTGTTGATCTGAGAGCTCAAGGAAGGACACTCAGACCCATCCAAGCTCACAGAGAACTCAATAACTGCTTTACATGGGTTGGAGTAGAAGATCTCCTGCTCTCCAGGCCTCCTTAACTCACCTACATCAGTACCTGACTTCTGCAAAAATCTATCTGGACATCTTCCCAAAAGAATGGAGCTTATTATAACAGGAAATAGGATCTAAATGTGGAATGGGAACTTTTAATTTCGGATGTGATGTGTCACATGTGTATTGATGTCTTATGCAGGATTTGGGCAGAAGAAAGTTTTGGGTTGTTTCTAAATCATCCTGGCGACTTTTATCTCTGGTGTGCATTCATTTGCCCATGTGGCTTCACCAATCATCGTTTTGGAGATAATTACTGACAGTTCATACGATATGTGCTTTTCGGTTCGCTGCCAAGCAGAGCTGTCTTATCGGAGCACGCTGGCACAGAAACAGGAAGGGATTTACACACAGAGAGGCAATCTGTGCTTTTAACACACTTAGCCAAACATCTCCAGAGATACATACACACACTCACACGTGCACACACACACAGACACACACACACACACACACACACACATACACATACACACACACACACACGTACAGTTATGCAAGAGCCATGTGTCATGCACACACCAGATACGACTCAGAAAATAAACTCAAACTTGAGTAAAGTGAGATACGTTTTATTCTAATCATCATCAGTTTAACAAAACAATGTATGTGAAAAAATGTTTAATTTGAATCAAATCCATCATGAAAGAGCCGTCTGTACCATCAGACCACTTTAACGCCATTACATTTCTCTCAATTGTATCATTTTTATTTTTCTGTCTTTCATTATCCATTCAATTATTCCTCTAAAAGAAAATAAATTAATTAAAACTTTTCCTCAAAAGCAAATAAATCTATTCGGCAAAACATGAGCTATAAATCTGTAATTTATTTTCGTGGATTTTATTAATTGCAGAATTCAGCAGTGAAATGTTCAAATCTCAAAATCTAGAGACCAGAAACAATTGACCAAATATCTAATAATTAATAATCTATCCAAATATATAAAACCTGCATAAAAATATTATAATAAATAATATAATATAATATAATATAATATAATATAATATAATATAATATAATATAATATAATAATTACAAAATGCCTACAAATTTAGATAACAAACTAAATATGTAACAAGCTAAAGTAAATTGTAATAATGAATCATAATATATGAACAAAGGAACAAATAAATTGACACAATAAATAATCCAACAAATAAAAACACATATATAATACGTTACATTAATAATATAGAAAAAAAAATCATATATACACTGTATTTTATTGTGAGAAATTTTTTTTAAAGTAAAGTATTATTATTATTATTATTATTATTATTATTATTATTATTATTATTATTATTATTATTATTATTATTATTATTATTATATGTAACAAACTGCACGTTAAAATAAAACAACAGGGAAAAAAAATTATCCAAAGCTGAAATATTTGAATATACCAAACAAACAAAAAAAATACTCACATTAACTATTTTTATATAAATAATAAAATGAATGTGTTTTTGCAAGAAATGAATGAGTGATGGGGCAGAGTCATTCATCCAACAGAACTGACTGTTTCTACAAAACAGGTGATTATTATCCAATCACAGCTGCACCTCCCGAAGGGTTTGATTCCTCGTACACTACAGTGTACACCATTCACGAGGTGTACAGACACGTATCTGAGCATTCACGTGGTGTACAGACACGTATCTGAGCATTCACGTGATGTACAGTCACGTATCTGAGCAGTCACGCGGTGTACAGACACGTATCTGAGCAATCACAGCTGCACCTCCCGAAGGGTTTGATTCCTCGTACACTACAGTGTTTTGCAACTGCAATTTTTGTTTGTATTAAAATGACACATAAAAATAATAAATAAGTCAAAAAGTGGGATTGTGTTCACCAGGATGTTGAAAGCAACAAAGGAATCAAACTGTGTGGCTTCTATGATGATTTTAAGTAAAATAGCAATAACCTAAAAATTATTTACTGTAAAAAATATATTTCTGACACGTATCTGAGCATTCACGTGATGTACAGACACGTATCTGAGCATTCACATGATGTACAGACACTTATCTGAGCATTCACGTGGTGTACAGACACGTATCTGAGCATTCACGTGGTGTACAGACACGTATCTGAGCATTCACGTGGTGTACAGACACGTATCTGAGCATTCACGTGGTGTACAGACACGTATCTGAGCATTCACGTGATGTACAGACACGTATCTGAGCATTCACGTGGTGTACAGACACGTATCTGAGCATTCACGTGATGTACAGACACGTATCTGAGCATTCACGTGGTGTACAGACACGTATCTGAGCATTCACGTTGTGTACAGACACGTATCTGAGCATTCACGTGGTGTACAGACACGTATCTGAGCATTCACGTGGTGTACAGACACGTATCTGAGCATTCACGTGGTGTACAGTCACGTATCTGAGCATTCACGTGATGTACAGACACGTATCTGAGCATTCACGTGGTGTACAGACACGTATCTGAGCACACACGTGGTGTGCCTTATACTTCTTTTAAAAGATTGACACATTATTTTGCATGAATTTATGCTCGTTTTTTTTTCGTGGATCAGGATACTGTTCGATCCATCATGTGGCAGCAGCACAATGCATAACATCATGCAAATACAGGTCAAGAGCTCTAGTTCACACTCACATCAGACATCAGAATGAAGAAGAGTGTGATCTCAGGGACTCTGACCGTGGCATGGATGTTGGCACCAGATGGGCTGGTTTGAGTATCAGATAATCTGCTGACCTTATGGGATTTTTAATGCGCAGAAGTTTCCACACAGAACAATACAAAAACCCAAAACCATCCAGTGAGCAGCAGTTTCTGTAAGAATGTTGATGAGGAAGGTCAGAGAAGAACAGCCACACTGGTTTGAGCAGACACAAAGGATACTGTTACACAAATAACCAGACTTTACAACCACAGAGGAGAGAAACATCTCAGAAAATAAAGAATGTTGAAATCTTGAGGTTGTTGGGGTACAATGGGAGAAGATCAGAGCAGGTTCCATGAGCAGTCATAAGGATCATCTCTACTGGAATAATAATAAGATAATAATAAGATTGGAATAATGAATCGGAGATGGTAAAATGTTAGTATGGTGGTGGTGTAATGATAATGATGTAATGTGGGGATGGTGATGGTGATAGAGGCACTGGTGTAATGTGATGATGGTCAAGTCAAGTCAAGTTTATTTGTATAGCGCTTTTCACAACAGACATTGTCTCAAAGCAGCTTTACAGAAAACAACAGTGAAGGTGAATGGTGTGCGTTTGTCCCTAATGAGCAAGCCGTGGCGACAGTGGCAAGGAAAAACTCCCTTAGATGATATGAGGAAGAAACCTTGAGAGGAACCAGACTCAAAGGGGAACCCATCCTCATATGGGTGACATCAAGAGTTTGGTCATAAATCTTTCAACAATACAGAACAATTTGTGATCATCATAGATCCAGCATCAGCTTCTCCATGCCAGGGCCTTTAAACACTCGGCATCTACTTCTCCATGATCATCCATAGGTCCATAATCTTCACGAGGTGGGACGTGATTGGAGCTGGCCAAACCTCAGGATGCCTCGGGATGGGGAGAGAAAGAGAAGCAGTGGAGAGGAATTAGCGTAGCTGCTGTTCATGATATTAACAGCACAAGTTGATAATGTGCATGTGATCAGATGTTCTGGAGCACAAGGTTATGATGTGATGTGTGTGATGTGTGTTATGTGTAGGCTTTGCTAAAAAGATATGTTTTTAATCTGCACTTAAACTGGAAGAGTGTATCTGAACCCCGAACACTGTCAGGAAGACTATTCCAGAGTTTAGGAGCTAAATGTGAAAATGCTCTACCGCCTTTAGTGGACTTTGCTATTCTAGGAACTACTAGAAGCCCAGAGTTTTGAGATCTCAGGGAGCGTGACGGATTGTAGCGTGTTAAAAGACTGGATAGATACATGGGAGCCAAACCATTTAGTGCTTTATAAGTGAGTAGCAGTAGTTTGTAGTCTATTCGAAACTTAATAGGAAGCCAATGTAGGGACGATAAGATTGGGGTTATATGATCGTATTTTCTTGACCTAGTAAGAACTCTTGCTGCGGCATTCTGAACTAACTGAAGCTTGTTTATTAATGATGCAGGACATCCACCTAGTAATGCATTACAGTAGTCTATTCTAGAGGTCATAAACGCATGGACGAGCTTCTCTGCATCAGATATAGATAACATATTTCTTAGCTTAGAAATATTTCTAAGGTGAAAGAAGGCTGTTTTTGTAACTTGATTGATGTGATTATTAAAAGATAAGTTGCTGTATAAAATAACTCCCAGGTCTTTTACCGTTGAACTAGTAGTTACAGAACAACCGTCTAAATGCAGGCTGAGATGCTGGAGCTTCTGTGTACTATTTTTTGGGCCGATGAGCAAAATCTCCGTTTTATCAGAATTTAATAGCAGAAAGTTATGGGTCATCCAATCTCTTATTTCTTCAACACACTCAGTTATGCGAGCTAATTGAGCTGTATCGCCTGGTTTGGATGAAATATATAGCTGGGTATCATCAGCATAACAATGGAAACTAATTCCATGCCTTCTAATAATATTTTCTAATGGAAGCATGTATATTGTGAAAAGCAGGGGTCCTAGAACTGACCCTTGTGGCACGCCATAATTTACTAGCATTATCCTGGATAGCTCTCCATTTAAATCTACGAAATGGTAACGATTGGACAGGTAGGATTTAAACCAGCTTAATGCCTGTCCCTGAATACCGATGTAATTCTGTAAGCGATCGAGGAGAAGATCATGATCTATAGTGTCGAACGCAGCACTAAGATCTAGTAAAACTAATAGGGAGATGTAGCCTTGGTCTGAAGCTAAAAACAGGTCATTAGTGATTTTAACTAGAGCAGTTTCTGTGCTATGATGGGGCCTAAAACCTGACTGAAACTCTTCAAAGATATTGTTCTCCTGCAAGTGGTTACATAACTGGGCAGCGACAATCTTTTCTAAAATCTTAGACATAAATGGGAGATTTGAAATTGGTCTGTAATTCGATAGCGTGTTTGGATCCAGATTAGGTTTTTTAATGAGGGGCTTAATAACTGCTAACTTGAGGGATTTAGGGACATGACCTAACAATAGTGAGGAGTTAATAATATTAAGAAGAGGCTCACCAGCTGTATATAACACTTCCTTCAGTAGTTTAGTGGGAATTGGATCTAACTGACATGTTGTTGATTTAGCTTTCATAATAGCATCATACAGCTCTTCCTGTCCTATACATGCAAAACAGTGTAGTTGTGGGGTTGTAAGTACGATTGTGTCAGGAGATGCTGTCAGAGGTTGAACTGCCACAATTGTTTTTCTAATGTTATCTATTTTTTCAGTGAAGAAATTCATAAAGTCTTCACTACTAAACTGTGATGGAACACATTTTTCAGATCCCTAATTTGTTGTTAATTTAGCGACTGTACTGAAAAGGAACCTGGGATTGTTTTTGTTGTTTTCTATGAGTTTGCTCAGGTGTTCAGCTCTAGCAGCTTTTAGCGCCTGTCTGTAGCTAAGCATACTGTCTTTATACGCAATTCTAAATACCTCCAATTTAGTTTTAAATAAATCAGGCAGGTTATTTATTAATCTGTCCTTAGTGGTTGGAATAATAGTCCTACCAAGTCGATACCGTGGTGAAACACGGTTAATCTGCTCTACCAGTAGTGTGTACAGTATGAGATAATGGTCTGTGATGTCATCACTCTGGGGTAAAATATCTATATCAGTGACGTCTGCTCCGTAGGATATTATTAAGTCTAGTGTGTGGTTAAAACGGTGGGTTGGTCTGGTGACGTTTTGTTTAACTCCAATAGAGTTTAGTAAATCGACAAATGATAATCCTAGGGCATCGTTTTCATCATCTACATGAATATTAAAATCTCCTACAAGCAGCACTTAATCAAAGCTGATCAAGAGGTCTGAGAGAAAACAAGCAAACTCATGAAGAAAATCAGCGTAGGGCCCTGGGGGTCTGTACACGGTGACCAGAGCAAGTTTTCTATGCATGTCTGAAAGTGCAACTTTAAGAACGAGCACTTCAAATGATTTAAAGCTGAATCCTAATCTCTGACTAACATTAAGAGAAGCACTATAAATGGTTCCTACACCCCCCCCCACGAGCAGTCTGACGGGGCTCATGCTTATAAACATATCCTGACGGTGTCGACTCGTTTAGACCCATATAATCACCTGGTTTAATCCAGGTCTCAGTGAGACAGAGTGCTGAGAGATTATTATCTGTGATCATCTCATTTACAATCAGTGCTTTGGGTGCAAGTGATCTAATGTTTAAAAGACCGAACTTTAGAACTTTGTTGTGTTTGTTTATCTGGCATTTTTCAGTTTTAACTGCAATAAGATTATTTCTGGATCTTGTGTATGTAATTCTTGGTTTTACTACCAGAGGAATAGATACGGTTTCTATAAACTGGGCTGTGTGTGAACTTGTAACTATTTGGTCTGTAGTATGCGTGTAGTTGAAGATTTCTTGATGTCTTACCAGTCAGATGGTGTGAAGTATCCTAGAGATGTTATCTGATAGCACTGCTGCTCCAACTCTGCTGGGGTGCAGGCCATCAGGGCGGAAGAACCTAGGACGCTCCCAGAAACAGTTCCAGTTATTAACAAAGAGAAGTTTATGTTCTCGACACCATGACTGTAACCATTCATTTAGAGCTAAAAGTCTACTAAACTTCTCAGCCCCTCGCTGGTAAGTGGGAAGAGGTCCTGACACAATGATCCTCGTTGTGGGTGATGTGCTGCGTACCGTCTCCACCAGGATCCTGAAGTCCCTCTTTAAGATCTCCGTTTGCCGCAGCCTGGTGTCATTTGCTCCGGCATGGAGAACAACCGCTCCAAAGTTCTCGTTCAGGATCGCGGGTACCTGCGCAGTGACATCCAGAACACGAGCACCAGGAAAACAGCGAGTGTGCACCTTACCTTTAGCTCGGGTAGCGCGGACATGCCGGACGATGGAATCTCCGAGAATAACAGTGTCGCGTTCCGTCTCGCGGAGGGGGACGAAGCGGTTCTCGGTCGAGATCTCGAAGGCCGGTGGTGGAGGTGGAGACGTCCTCGATCGGGGCTTGGCTTGTCTCTTCCGCCGCGGCCGCATCCAGGGTCCATGTTGCACCGGTGCCGGAGTTGTAGGTGCGCTGGGCCTGGGCATAGAAGCACGCGGAGTTGATGTGCTGGGAGCGTTAGGTTCAACCCGGGAGTTTACCTGGGATGAGTGCGCGTCCGCCCGGGATGTTTCCAGCGCCGCTTTCCGCTCTCGCAGCCGGTCATGCTTTACATGCAGCTCGCAAATCTGTTTCTCCAATGCCTCCATCTCCAACGCCGCCGTTTGCAACTCGAACGAGTCCCCACCTGTGCTCGAATGCAGACAAACAACCGGCATAGTGCTTATCGTCACGAACAGATTTATTATACAGAGATGTGAGTGAGAGAAAATAAATATAAACAACACTAGTTATAGTCGAGTTAACTAACTACAGGCACAAGTGATGGTGATGGTGATAGAGGCTCTGGTGTAATGTGGTGATGGTGATGGTGATGGTGATAGAGGCACTGGTGTAATGTGGTGATGGTGATGGTGATGGTGATGGTGATAGAGGCACTGGTGTAATGTGGTGATGGTGATGGTGATGGTGATAGAGGCTCTGGTGTAATGTGGTGATGGTGATGGTGATGGTGATAGAGGCACTGGTGTAATGTGGTGATGGTGATGGTGATGGTGATAGAGGCTCTGGTGTAATGTGGTGATGGTGATAGAGGCTCTGGTGTAATGTGGTGATGGTGATAGTGATAGTGATGGTGATGGTGATGGTGATAGAGGCACTGGTGTAATGTGGTGATGGTGATGGTGATAGAGGCTCTGGTGTAATGTGGTGATGGTGATGGTGATAGAGGCTCTGGTGTAATGTGGTGATGGTGATAGTGATGGTGATGGTGATGGTGATAGAGGCACTGGTGTAATGTGGTGATGGTGATGGTGATAGAGGCTCTGGTGTAATGTGGTGATGGTGATGGTGATGGTGATAGAGGCTCTGGTGTAATGTGGTAATGGTGATGGTGATGGTGATAGAGGCACTGGTGTAATGTGGTGATGGTTGATGGTGATGGTGATGGTGATAGAGGCTCTGGTGTAATGTGGTGATGATGTATTGGCATGTTCTCAGCTTCTACTTTTCTCAGCAAAACCAATCAGCATCATTTGAATGGAGCAACACATCCGAATCTTATCGCTGAGCAGGTTCACGCCTCTCAATCCAAATGAGAACCTTTGGGATTCAGTAGAATGTCGGATTCACAGCAGGAACATCCAGCTTGACAAATCTGCAGCATGTGATGCAGGGATCTGATTACATCACCTCGGTCCTCCATCTCAGAGGAATGTGTCCATGTAACAAAAAATTGATAATGCATTTTTTCCTGGTGTATTTTCTTCAGATCTGCACCACCACAATAAAGGTTTACAAACCATCATTAAACCCTGCAGACGTTTTCACACTAGATCCCAGCAGGTGCTTATATTTTAACAAACATACACACATTCACAACTTTAAACTCACAACTTTAAACTCACACACACACACACACACACACACACACACACACACACACACACACACACACACACACACACACTCACACACACACACACACACAGAGTACCAGCCCTATTAATGAAATCCAGCAATTAAGCACAACCCTGATGCCCCTGTGGGTTTGAGTGCACGCGTTTCCTTTTCCCTCCGATCCCCCTGTGGAAAAGCGATGTTTTATGAAAGTTTTCCACACCAGCTTCATTGTACTGTTTATTCGCCCTTAAAATGTCCTGCTTCACTACAATTTCCCTCACAGCTACCCACTTCCTGTTTTGGCCACCCCATAATGAGCCTCCTCTTTCTCTCTGATCCCTGAGCGTTGGTGCTATCGTGTATCATAGACACGTTTGGAGTTGAGTTAGCAGTTTCTCTGCTGTGTTTTTGGAGAGTCTCTCTCTCGCACTTTTTCTTACTGTCTTTCCACTCCGGCCGTCCGTAATGAGTCGCTAATTATCCTCCTGAGGCTCTTCGCTAACCTTGGGCTCGACAGCCAAGGACTTCCACCAACCTCAGCTAAAGGAATCAGCATGTATTAATGAGGCAATAACATTACACTTCATCAGGGGACGGGATGCATGAGTAGCTAGAATAAATACAAGAGATACAGTCAGCACGCTCTCGGAGTCAACCATCGACCGTGGCCACGGTTGCGATGGTGAACAACACTGTCACCTGATTGGAACTAAGCAATGTTTATTAAATAGGAGATACGTGAAATGAATTAGAGTGGCACTTTTAAGGTGCTGCAGTAAGATCTTTCTACTTTCCTAGATCTTTCATTGGTCAAGTCACAGCAGAAATTTGATTTCCAACTTCCTGGTGGTCTACAAACATGGCTGCTAAAACATTCTGGGAATTCCAGTCCATTTGTGCTATTTGGGTTTCTTCATTTAGATTTGATTCTTCTGATTTTTCCCTCTTCTGATTTTTCCCTGGTATCCCTGGCAGGATGTAGGCATTATAAATAGAAGTAAGACAGTTTAAACAAAAGAAGGTTCTTAAGGGTTTGATTTGGTGTATAATGAAGAATATAAAAGGCAATCAAGATTTTTTTTTACTTCCCAAAAAGGGAAGATAACAATTTCTGATTACGAAGCCATATTGTAGGGTTCTATATAGGATCATTAAAGATTCTTCCAGAGGAACCACTTTCAAACGTTCAGAAAACACCAAAATGTAGATAAAACCCTGCCAGCGTTTCATCAAAGAGGCAACCTGGAATACTAAAACCAAAACATTTTACTCCATAAGATTTGAAGATTAGATTTTCTAAGAAGGCATTTTTGACCAGATCCAAACTCCCAAGTTATTGTTTTTATTTAATTTGTATTATCTACAACCAGGAATTTCAAACCCACCACTTCATATTTTCAGAGTCTCTGGTTAGATCCTGAGCTTGGGTTACTGTTTGTCCAAAGATGTTCAAGTCTACGTGGGTTTCTTTTTGATTCTCTGGTGGATTCTCAGAATGGATTCTCACATCCTGTTTAGCAAATTCAGGATAGACTCTGGAGTCCTCACAGCTGTGAACAGGATTAAGAACATTTCTGAAGATGAATGAATGCCTTGGTACTTAGTTCTCTCCAATTGGTTTCTTAAGGGTTCTTGAAAGGTTTATTGGATAATTAACAGTTCATAACCTCTTGTAATGATTCTGACTGGAAATTTATCTGTGTTCTATGGTTCAGCATAAAACTATTCAGGGCTCAGAGGGATAAGTAAAGAACCAGTGGGGTTTGTGAGGAAAAAAACAAAAGTTCAGCGAAACCATGAATACACCGAGGTATCCGGCATTTCTCTGGAGAACTTCAGGGGTGGACAATGTTCTGCACATCAGCATTTTTTCCAATAGCAAACTTTTTCTGAACATCTGAGCTGACCTGCAGTCTACTTTGATTTTGCAGAACTTACTGTGTTTTTTTTTTTTGTTTTTGTTTTTTTTTTCCTCAGCATTTCCTCTTGTTTTATTTGGATCAAGTTAACAACCTTGAGCAGTCAAGGCTACGCACTAGTTTAAACAAACATTTAAATATTTTTTTAAATAATGACATGCTTGGCATAGTCCTGATCTCTTATTTTTGGTATTTATGAGAACTTATTTCCAAAAGAGAAATCTACCAAGGGCACAGAAAGACATGCAAACATACGCACTGAGGCGTTCGGTAAAGCTGAATTCAAAAGACATGAAACACTGTACAAGGAGAATCATCAGTGCAATGGGTACAACTTAATTGATGTCTCTTATAATATTGATGGTAGTTGCTATGACAACTTTGAAGTGAGTAAAAACCAAAAAAGAACTTGTTAACACCCTCTGTGTTTAGTTGAATGGTTTGGGTTCACCTCCTACACCTTTTTGCGTGCACTGTTGATGAAGGACTTTCGATCAAATATCTCCTGTTTCTATGGAAATGACATGTAAACACAATGACACATACTGACTAAGAGTTACTACATCCACAAAATACAAAAAAAAAAAAAAAAATCCATTCCACCTAGGATTTATTTTAAATGTTTGGTACAGTAGCTGATTTCACAAACAGGACTGATTCTGGGTTCCTTTTGGGGGAAGAGCGTAGAACCAGAAAGTACTTCAGAATTCTTTGCAGCACCAATATGTAATTATATATATTTTTCAAACAGAACCATTTTTTATATATGTAACATATAGTTTCCCAAATACACACATATATTATACATATTGAATACATGTTCATATATGTATTATAAAGGATGTTTATCCTTGTTTTTTTTAGTACACACACACACACACACACACACACACACACACACACACACACACACACACACACACACACACACACATAAATACATACATATATTTATATATGTATATTTCTTTCGGAGAAGCATGCAGCAGGATACAGTGCAGTACCTAAATTAAAGCAATTCTTTAATTGTTAATTGTTTTATTGGTGTGGCATCAAGTAACAGGGATGAGAAAGAAAGACAGAAAGAAAGAAAGAAAGAAAGAAAGAAAGAAAGAAAGAAAGAAAGAAAGAAAGAAAGAAAGAAAGAAAGAAAGAAAGAAAGAAAGAAAGAAAGAAAGAAAGAAAGAAAGAAAGAAAGAACTTTATTGTACCAATTGTGCAAATTGACAAGTGCACATAATATAAGCATAATATAAGTACATGCTCACTGTGTATATATATATATATAAAACTACTTTTCATATTAGTTGCTTCAGGTATCAACACTTAAGCAGGGAGGGATGCCACTGTTTGGAATGAAGGAATATCTTTAGCCATAGGAAGCAACCAGGACAAGAAGTTGGAAAGGAGAGCTAATCACATGACTCAGGTTCTGCACCATAAAAGCGAGACGGAAACAAAAGCAGGGATTTTAAACAAAGCATAGAAGCAATGATATATTCTACATCACAGCAGGGCTAAACCGAAAGCACCAACATACCAAAATACCAAGCACCCGGGTGAGCTATGATGAATCCCTGTAACTCAGCTGGTATTTCAATCATTTCAGCATCTTCGCTTTGGAGATTGACCATGTCGTAATCAATAAAGATGCCATCTCATGCTCACCTTGGGAAAGCCAGGCAGAAATCGGTGAAAGCGATTCGAAACGAGATTTCTCAGAGATCATGTGACCCACTTCGGCAAGCTTGTGAAAAATTCATGGCACGTTTTACACGTGTGTGAAAGTTTTATTAAAAACGAGTGATTTAAATGTCATTAACATCTGAGCAATTCTGTTACCTTGATACGCAATTCGGTTCGTGACGCTGATCTTTACAAGACTTGGGAAATCATTATCACGGCTCAGACGCTTGGATTGATCTTTCATTTATACTCTGCTGGCACTCGGCACCACCAGGTTGTGCTGATTTTGGAAAATAACTCCCTCACTCTTACCATGTTGTATGAAGTCGTTAATATTTCTGATAACAGCACGATGTTCTTATTTAAAAACTTGTTGTTAAAGTATGACAAGATTTTTTTTATCCATTTATAGTTACATTCAATCTTTCTTGTTCTCACTGACATTATAGCAGCAATACAATTTATCTGTTGATGATGATAGATAGATAGATAGATAGATAGATAGATAGATAGATAGATAGATAGATAGATAGATAGATAGATAGATAGATAGATAGATAGATAGATAGATAGATAGATAGATAGAATGTAAAGTTAGATATTTTTATCTAAGTTTTGAAAATGGAGACTCCTTCCATAAATATTAAGGATGGTCCACTGTACAAGTCCATGCGAACGCTCTGTTACTATAGAAACAATGACATAGCATTCGAATAATGAGCTCATAATAATAAACCTACATATACTGGTGTCTGAGCTGCTGTTTTATAAAATCAATCTTTTGACCAGTCAGAATGCAGAACATTCCACTATAATAAAGCTATTAAATTACTCCAACAATGTGGTCATGCTCAGGTCACGCGTGAACATGATGAAATCTGTGTTTAGTTTACGCTGCTGAAAGTGGGACGAAAATCAGCCCGAGAACTCGCTTTTTTTTTTTCATTATAAAAGTGGAATTTAATTAGGCAGGAAATGGGGTCTGTCCTCCAGTTGTTATGAGTGTGGGCATGAACAAATGTAAAACACCTCAGACGACTTCCAAAATTGTGTTACAGCTAATTTCACGCCCCTCGCGAGCTAAAGGAATAGGACATACCTCGCGCGACTGCGATGCCCCCTGACTAATAAGCGAGAATGTCGTTTCCCGTGCGAGACACGTCCTCGTGACACGCCGTTGCATCATCTCGGTGTTTGAAGTGACTCAGCTCAGCGTCGCTCCTCACCTCCTGGGCCAGAGGACGAGTCTGAACAAATATCAAATACAGCTCTTTTATGAAGTCTGATACTTTCACGCTGATTTTGGTCTTCATGTATTTGCTCTCTTTTTATTATATAATTGTATTTTTTTGACACGGATGTAAGATGTCTCAGCTTGTTCTTTCCTGTCTGAAACAATCTACTGCATTCAGTACAAAGGTTTGGTGGGTAGCACAGGACATTAAGGAGGGAAAGAAGAACCCAAGCCACAATCCATTTACACCCTGGACAACTTGCGATATCACTGACCACCATATATAATGTATCTATGTGGAAAGTTTTTGCTTTGGGAATCTTTGTGTACAGTCATGTGCAACAGTGGGATCATCAACGACAAGTGTGTTAATCTAAGTGCATTATCTCACTTCTGTCGACCAACATGTGCAATATTACTCATGTATAGTAATTTATTTACTTTCACTTCTTTTCATAAGTTTATAGGACTGTGGTGAGACCTGCGTTGTTGTATGGTTTAGAGACAGTAGCTTTGACAAAAAGACAGGAGGTGGAATTAAAGGTAGTAAAGTCGACGATGGACAGATTTAGAAATTAGTTTATTAGAGGGACATTTTGGAGACAATGTGAGAGATGCACGATTTAGACGGTTCGACCATGTGCATAAGAGGGACATCGGGAACACCGGAAAAAATAATCAAACTATAAGAAATAAATTCATGATTTAAAAAGATACAGACTGGACACGTCAAATGATCTGCCAGTGAAGTGAGATAATATCACGAGGCAAGATTTATTGAAATAAGAAAATGTGTCTAGGCTTCAGAAAATAACTAAATGTATAATTTAATCAGTGTAAATCAGTCTAAATAACCTAAAACCAGCTTGTCAATTATTTTTTTTTTTTTGCTTGACAGTTTGCTTTTCTTAATTTAAAAAATAAAATTAAAAAAAATTAACTACTTAACAAGAAAATGTCTCTTAATTTATGAATAACTTCCTGCTGCTGAAAATCATCCCACAGCACGATGCTGCCACCACCATGTTTCACTGTAGAGATGGTATTGGCCAGGTGATGAGCGGTGCCTGGTTTCCTCCAGACATGACACTTGGCATTTAGGCCAAAGAATTCAATCTTTGCTTCTCATGGTCTAAGATTCATTCAGGTGCCATTTTAGCCAACTCGAGATAGACTGCCATTTGCCTTTTACTGAGCAGTGGCTTCCATCTGAACACACAACTAATGCAGGCCTAATTAGTGGAGTGCTGCAAAGATAGTTGTTCTTCTGGAAAGTTCTCCTCTCTCCAAAGAAACGCTGGAGATCTTTTAGTTCTTGGTTACCTCCCTGACTAAGGCCCTTCTCCCCCATCGCTCAGTTTGGCCAGGCAGCTCCGCTTTAGGAAGAGTCCTGGTGTTTCCAAATTTCTTCCATTTACAGATGATGAAGGCCACTGTGCTCATCGAGACCTTCAATGCTGCAGAAACATTTCTGTTCCCTCTGTTTCCTCCTTCCTGTTGTCTCCATCCTCAGCATTCTCCTACTGATATACCCCATGTCCCTCCTCTGAACATGTCCAAACATCTCACCTCCCTCACCTTGTCTCCAAAACGTCCTACATGCCCTGTCCCTCTAATAAACTCATTTCTAATCCTGTCCATCGTCGTCACTCCCAACGAACATCTCAACATCTTCAGCTCCGCTACCTCCAGCTCCACCTCCTGTCTTTTACTCAAGAATTTATTTACAGATAAAGCATAAAATAAACATTGTAACATAAATAAATTAACAATGTTACGTTTTTCAAAGTGATTGTATTAATAACAAATATATATAAAAAAATTATTATTATATTATTTAAAATGTATTATTCAATTATAATGAATACAATAATGTTACATTTCAAAACGGTACAAATTAGTAAAAAATAAATAAAATGATCCAAAATAAAATGAAATGTACAAATGTAATTGTTAAAATATGATTAAAATAAGAAATTACACTAATAAGTACTACATTAATTTTTTATAAAAAATATAATAAAGTGTGTGTGTGTGTGTGTGTGTGTGTGTGTGTGTGTGTGTGTGTGTGTGTGTGTGTGTGTGCTAGTATCCTGACCATAACCATTCCCCTTCTTCTTCTCTCTCATCACTCTGATAGCCTCGTCCAGCCTCCAGCGCCTCGTTTCATTCCGGAATAGAGATCAGTGTGATTTCTCTTTCCTCCGTTCCTCCACATGCTCTATTTTTCTCCCCCCTCATGGCCGTCCCGCAGCCTTTCCTCCCGTCCCCCAGTGCAATACGACTTCAATCTGTGACCAATTTTTAGCTCCAAGTCCAATGCACAATTACGCAGGCGCCTCTAAGTGAATTTCTGCAGTGAGGATCACAGCATGCATACAGAGGAGGTTTTAATACAAATCCGTACTGTCTGACCTAAATTCACACAAATAAATAAATAAATAAATAAGAACACACCCCCCCACCTCCCTCAAGCCGCCGGCGGCTCTCGGCACTTCCACCTCTGTCTGGATATTTACATCAATTTCACAATTACTTTATAAACAGACATAAAACCACACGCGGGTAAAAATAAATTAGAGCCGTATGTATTTGTGTCACAGCGTTTTGAGAAGAAGATGGAGGGAAAAAAAGAAAAAAAACTCCCCAGGTCAGAGAATCAGGAAATGAAAAAGAGAGAGAGAGAGAGAAAGAGGGAGAGGTTCTAAATTGGTTATTGAGAAACACTTGAGGCAATTACTAAAACTGAAATCATTACATAAAGTCCCATGTTTTTCACCCCAAAGATCTAATCACATTAAGCGAAGCCGTCTCTATTTCTGTCTCACACATGCTAGGACGTTATTATATTTCTCCGAGAAAGATATAGAGGAAAAGAGAGCGCGAGTGCATTTTTTTCTCGGATACTTTTTAAATCAGGTCAGGTTAATCCTGACTTTTTACGCAGTTAATATAAAGTTAATAAACTTCTAATGCAAATTCACCTACGCTGGACGTTTCTATGAGAATGAATAATTGCACAGACTCGATCAGATCCAAACATTATGTCTCAAGTCAAGTCAGGTCAAGTTTATTTCTATTGCGCTTTTCACAATAAACATTGTCTCAAAGCAGCTTTACAGAAATCAACATTGAAGGTGAATGGTGTGTGTTTATTCCTGATAAGCAGCGGTGGTGACTGTGGCAAGTAAAAACTCCCTTAGATGTTATGGGGAAGAAACCTTGAGAGGAACCAGACTCAAAGGGGAACCCATCCTCATTTGGGTGACATCAAGTGTTAGATCAGAAATCTTTTATCAATACAGAAGACTGGAGAGTGAGAACTAACATGAGTACTGGAGTATAAGATTATAAGTAAATGTTCTTTCTACAGTCTTATACAGTTTTTATCGTTATAAAACTAGGAGCTACTGAGCAACTCATAAAATAGCTCAACTTTTGCGATCATCACAGATCCAGCACCAGATTCTCCATGCCAGAGCCTTGAAACACTCCAGGAGGTCCTGTGTCAAAACTCCACACATGTAGCGGGATCCAATTGGCACTGGTACATCTCTAGATGGTTCGGGATGTTTGCAAGTTTGGCATCTACTTCTTTAAAGGTCCATAATCTTCATGAGGTGGGATGTGACTGGAGCTGGCCAAACCTCAGGGTGTCTCGGGATGGGGAGAGAAAGAGAAGCAGTGGAGAGAAATTAGCGTAGCTGCTGTTCATGATATTAACAGCACAAGTTGATAATGTGCATGTGATCATGTCTGCTCTGGTCATTAATGAAAACATGACCATAAGATTGGTATGTGCTTTCTGAACCTTTCATTCAACATCGAGTCCCTATTTGCTGTTATAGTAACCTCCACTCTTCTGGTCAGATGTTTAACTAGATATTGTGGAAATTTGTGAGATACATTCATCTACAAGAGTGTAAGGTTTTTGGTCTGTTAGTTCAGATGAAGGGTCAATTTGATGCCACATCCAAATTTGTCCTGTATAATAGGTTTGCCTTTAACTTTGAGGTAACAGTTTGGGAAATAATCAAATATGGCTGGAAAAAACAGGTGTCCTAATACTTTTGGCAACACAATGAATACACAAAGACTTCAAGCTTCATGCTCCAGAAATCATCACGCTCCTTTTTCAAGCCTTTTTTTAATAGCCTTCTTTTCTAACGATAGAAGAAAGAGTGTTAGGAGCGGAATTGTTGTTTACGAGGTTTATTTCCAAAGACATCCTATACACTCCATAATAATAATAATAATAATAATAATAATAATAATAATAATAATAATAATAATAATAATAATACATTTTTATGGGCGCTTTTCATGGCAGTCGTCACCTTACATATAAACAAAAAACCCCACAAATGGCTGGAAAAAGAATGTTTTCTCTAAAATGTGTATAGCTCATGTTGAACCCCTTAATAAATAATGACCTGTTACAGTCTAATAAATTATAATTTGTTATTGTATTGGAAGCAATTTTCCTCTTTGTTATTCTTTGTGAACTTATTTTCCTTAACAAGCTAAATACCCTAAATAACTTGCTTATTAGTGCTGAAATCGACCATGCGCATGCAAGTGTAATATTTCCATATCATACTGAGGCACATCATGCGATTTATATTAATTACACCTAATAAAATACTATATTTCTTAACATCCGAACAAAGGTTCGTCGTAGGACTCGGCACTCGAGGCATTATCGATGCTTTGACCCGTATTGGACCCCTTTTTTTATATTTATGTCTCTGAGGGCACCTTGAGCACGATCCCAGGCAATTGTTTCCCATAAAGCATCTAATTCTCCTTCTCTCCGTGTTCCTCGGCGGTAAATTGCGGGGCGGACGAGTGCCTATCTGATGAATTGGACTCTGGCTGCGAATCTGCTTCCATCTGGACTCATGGCTGCTGAGGCAGCTAAACTCACACGCCTATTTATAAAAGCCATAAACGCACATCACGGACTTTAAACGCCCACATTAAACACCGACACGTTTCACGTTTCACCTCTAAACACCATACGATTTACAGAGATGAAGCTTATTGAGCTACACAACCTTTTCCTGTATAAAATCAAAACAACAGAGCGACCGAATAATAAAAGAAGGCAAATAGGCATTTATTAATATTGACACACAGATGCTGCTGAGACCCTTATAGTCTGTCCCGGATGGATATAATCAGAACAGACAGGAGGAGAAAAAAAAACCAAAAACGATTCGGATTTTTCCTCCTGCACTACTCTCGCATCTCCTTCAGCAAAGAGCTCAATACAGTCGCATGGTCTGATTCATCATGCTCATCTACAAGACTAAAAATAATCCAGCTGGCAGAAAAACTTAAACTCAGCTCATTTTTTACTCTGGAATTGCTACATTATCCTGGCCATGCTAGCTACTTTTAAATCACTATCTCTGGTCTTCACTGTGCTGTTACCTTGTGAAAAACTGTTACATTGTTTCTCAAAACGTTTTGTTACATATTTTGTTACATTTTAATTGATGCCATGTTAATTAGAGTTACAATGTTTATGAATGTTATCACACATAAAAACAGTGATTCATCGTTACATCATTATACAGTCACGTTGTAATTATAAAGTGTTCAAATTGTTCCTTTAAACATGTTGCACTGTTAATCAATGTTAAATCATATCGAGTGTTATACTGTAGCAAGTGTTGCACGCTTACATTGTACTGAGCGTAACACTGTTATATTGGGGTGACTGTTACACTGTTACATTGTAGTGTGTTACACTGTTATATTAGAATGATTGTGACAGTGAGTGTTACATTGCAGTGAGTGTTACACTGTTACATTGTAGTATGTTATATTGTAGTGTGTTACACTGTTACATTGTAGTGAGAGCATCCACAATAAATAAATAAACAAACAAACAAACAAACAAACCAACAAACAAATAAACAAACAAACAAACAAACAAACAAATAAATAAATAAATAAATAAATAAATAAATAAATAAATAAATAAATAAATAAATAAATAAATAAAATATTTTTACCGCTCATGTGCACAGTTGCGTCAATTATTATTTCATGTCATGGTCAATGAACCTGGTCGAGACTCGGCATATGCACTTACTGCCTGGAGAAGTTCCCTCACTCATACACTCAGAAAGGAGAGGTGGGGGTTGGGTGACGTCACCTCAGCCTTTAGGGTTTTCCAGTAGGAGAACTAACAAGACCTGGAGTGACATCACGTCATTAGAGAGAACTGAATCCACATAAAAATTATGAATGACAAAAAAAGGTCTGAATCCTTAAGAGCCCAATTCACTAAAGGAAGAGGAAAGAAGCAGGGAGGAAATGTGCAAAAGATAAAGGTGTGTATGCTGCTGTATCGCTCATCTTGTTACGAGGATAGTAAAGACTAATGCATTTAATGAAACAGGTTAATAACTGTACATCACTGTATATCTGTATATCACTCACGTTATACTGTTTCCTGCTGTGCTTTTACACATAGAGCAACATTTCTTTTAGCTGCATAACATTATCATTTATAGTATGTTGTTTATTATAATGTGTTTAGCAACAAAACAGTTCCTCCCTCCTGTAACTGGTCCAGTTGGATTGTAGTTAAACAGCACTTATTGGTTTGGTTTCCTTTAATTGAGGTGATGTCATAAAGGTTTTCTGTGATTGTACTGAAAAGGTCCTGAACTGAGGCCAGTAAGGAGAATCTGCTGCTCAGTTCTGCTAAAAAGGTTCATTTAAAAGACATATATTATGAGGTATATATGTTGATATAGATGTTATAGATGTTGTATGTATCTTATGGCTACAATAAGCCAAAGAGTTGTTTGGTTCTTGGTTTTGAGAGTTTGATCAATTTTGCACAATGACGTGTATTTAATTGTGCAATAAGGTGTTAGTGATATTTATACACGTATAATACTCTCGGAAATGTCTACAAATTTGTGGACTTTTCTGGGAATATGTTTTACTCATCCAGCTTTTCAAAGCTGAAACAAATCAACGCAGGTGATGTCGGGTCATGGCGTGGTTCAAGATAAAACCACTTTTACTCAAGTGAAAGTTTAAATGGAGCACTTTTATTTTTACTGGAGTAATATTTTACCTACTTTATCTCTACTTTTACTCAGTTACTGTCAGGGAGCCACCAGTCACATCTCCCTCCAATGCTCACACTCTCAGTCAGCCTTTCCCTCCTACAAATCATCTACACCTGTCATCCTACTAATCACCTACACCTGTCCTCCATTTACCCGTCCCCTTTATAAGGTCCCTATTCCCCTTGACTCACGGTCCGATCTACCAATTACGACCATAGATCACCCGGACTTCCTACCTCTCTTGTTCCCTGTGCTGCCATGCTTCCATGCTCCTGGCTATGCTTCTAAAGGAAGCGCTCAGTTAAGTGTACCATTTGCTCCAGTCACATCTCAAACTCTCAGGTGTGTATGTTTGGACAATAAAAGAACATTCTATTTTATTCCTGGTTTCTGACACCTGGTCTGTCTGTGACAGCTACATACCCAAGTGTTCTTACACTGTTGCATTATAGTGAGTGTTGCACTGTTACACTGTAGTGACTGTTTTGTGGTGAGTGTTGCACTGTTACAATGTAGTGAGTGACACATTGTAGTGAGGGTTTCACCGTTACATTGTAGTGAGTGTAACTTCCTTTAAAAGATGTTATAGTGTTACTCGCTGTTACATTGTAATCAGTGTTTTACTGTTAATTGCTGTTACATTTCCTGTTTCACACTTTATAGTCAAAGGCACTCTATTCCATATGTATTCCACAGTTGCTGTTTTAATAAACTCCACTCTTCTAGTTAGGCTTTCCACAAGATTTGGGGCGTGTCTGTTGGGATTAGTGTTCATTCAGCTAATTAGCATTAGTGACACACATGACGTTGGTATGGTGAAGCTCCAGTTCCAGTTTGCTGTTCATTTCAAGCGTGCTCAGTGGGGTTGAGAAGGTCAGGGTGTTGGCTGTGGAGGATTGTTACATTAAAATTATTGCAACACATCACGTTGTTGAAACTGCGACATTGTTATATTTACGATTAAAATATAATTAATATAATTACAATATATATATAGGATTTTTTCAAATTTATTTGTCTTTAATCACAGTTTTGAATAAAGTCACCTGTTAGAATTATTTTTTGTTCAGTAAATATTAGTGAATCACTGACAATATATATTTTTTTCTTTTTTTGTGTGTAAATAGTTTCTAATAATTAGATAACATTTATTTGTTATTATAAAAAGGAGTTTATTCAGGGGGGAATGAGAGGATTGTCAGTGCCTCAGTTTAAATTTTACAATACAAAAAAAAAAAAAAAGAATAAAAAATATAAAATAAAATAAATAAAAATGAAAATAATGTCACAAATATATGAACATAAATAAAAGCTGGGTATGTGCTTATAGTCAGTCTAGTTAAGGTTTTTTTTTGTTTGTTTGTTTACGACAAAATAATTACTCTTTTATTTTTTGCAGCAGCAGCAGTGCTTTCTATACTTTTTTTGCCAAATGTCCCACTCTGAATTTCTCTCTAAATCACACACATCCCATTGTCACACAGTGTCTCTATTTATTAGATCCTTTTTGAGTCACAGCACAATCACCTATGATTTAATTAGCCCACCTCGTGTCGCTTTGGAATGCATGGCATTTCTAATTCACCGTAATTACAGAACACATCAGAACTCCTGCTTGCAGAGGAGCAACATTATCACTCCAGACTGAAACACAGAGCAGCTCTCACACCGAGGAACATGAAGTAGGTGTTTGAGGAGCTGTATGGGATTTGATGATGGGCTTTAGACTGTAGGGGAACACTGAAGAACATCAACCTGCTGGAGACAATTTGGGGCCAATATGGTTGTGTTTAGAGGCACTGAGGTCACTCTTGGCAATGGAAAGTGCTGGAACGTGTTCCACTCATAAGCAGCAACATTTAAATTTTGCACTGCATTTGGAATTATTAAACATGTTAATTCCAAGTTTTTTAGGCCAAAAAACTAAAGAAGAATTAAAGTAGCCAGATTGGATGGGACATTACGGTCCATCCATGGCAGTGTTTGGGGTGGATTGTGGGCCGGCATTGAGCCATGAGCCATTTATTTGTCCTGCTGTTCAGTATGCTCATCATGATAAATGTTTAATGTCAAGAAACAAAGATGATCTCGTCAGGTTAGCGTTAAGCTAAACATGTCCATAACTGAACATGCTTTTAAATTCAGATAATTCATGAACGAGTGTTTTTTTTTTTTCTTCTTCTTTTTTTTCTTCTTTGTTTGACTATAAGGGATTTGTGTAAATTTAATTAAGAAAAAAACACAGCTCTGGCTGTTGCTGAAGTTGTTTGGAAGCACTGTATCTTCTGGGAGGCTAAACAGTCTGCCACGGGCTAATAAGCGGTCATGTCCCCGCTCTGGGTCTCCTCTCCAGATGTTGTTTTTTTTCTTTTTTTTAGTTCAGATTCCTGGGTCTGAGCTTTGTGGGTCTGAGCCTCTGGCACTGAAACAAACCTGAGGGACTGACTGTCGGCCATTTTGGCTCTAGGGCAGCAGGACGGATGTGCAAGCCAGGATTGTGGCCATGATGGTGCTATTGGCCGGGCTGCCCCTGAGATTGGACCTGCTTGGCTCAAGGGCAGACCAGTGGTCTTTAGTCAGCCATGTTGGATCCAAAAGAGGCTCTTTAGGGCCAGTTGCAGTGATTTGTTGGGAGAAGCCTATGGGAGTTATTAATGTGGCAGGACACAGATGACCATTCAGGAGAAATAGCTTTCTGGACGACTAGACACAATTACAGAGTTAAAACTCGATATTATTTTGTCAGCACCACTCAGTAAGTACTTCCGTTTGATTGATCAGAAGGTGTTATGGTTAAGACGTGGTTAAGCACAGAAGGTTGCTATGGTTACAATGTTGGATTTGTAGTTAAAAGATCTTGTCATCACCACTGCTGGGCCCTTGAGCAAAGCCCTTAACCTTCAATAGCTCATTTATATGTAATTAGATCATTTCAGTTCACTTTCGATAAAAAGCACCTTCAAAATAGTCCCCTTGCACTGCAATGCAGCACTCCCAGCATTCTTCTGGAACGTGTCCTGGAAGTCTTCTTTTTAAAGCGTGTCTTACTTGCTGTCCATGATGAAATTGCAGATGTTGGAACTCAAGTGGGTCAGAATCACATCAGTTACACCAATAGTCTCGAAACTTTTTGATACCACCTCATATCTCACCCCACACTGCACCACACTCCCTCCAATCCTCAACCACTGCTGGACAGGTCCCCCTATTTCTCCAAGTACAAGCAAGACATGGTTCCAGGCTCGACTCTGTTCTGACACCCCAAGTGCAGAAAGAAACTTTCACCCGAACAGCTGAAGATCTTGTACATTTGTACATTTTATGGCATTTGGTAGACGATCTTATTTAGAGTGACTTATTTATACTTCTGAGCAGTTGAGGGTTAAGGGCCATGCTTAGGGGCCCAGCAGTCACAGCTTGGTGGTGCTGAACTTTGCTTTTTTAGCGATCAAAGACTACATATTTTAGCCTCGGATTATAGGAATCTTTTATCATTTACAAAATCAGTCTCAGAATCACCAAATCACACTTCCGAAGGTTCTTAAATTAGCACTTCTTTGTGAAAGAATAAATAAACAAGCAATCCGTTAATCATTTAGTTAATTAACCAAATAAACAATCAATTAATCAACAAATTAAACTACAAATTAACTAATTAATTAATCGACCGATTAATCAATCAATTAGCCAATCAATAATGGTGATAAGAGTGTCTATTATCAATGGCATTATCGTTAATGGTGCGTCCAGCATTTTGTAGGGCAGAGTTTTTTTTTTTCCAGTGCATTAAATCATTTTATTTACCTGAAAATAAAGCTGATAAAGGCAGTGATACCAGTTGCTTTATTGTAAGTGATTACAGGAACTTGTTATGTAGCAGCATTTAATGTAATTATAAAGTGATATCACATTTTTCAGACACACTGTTTAAGGACATCGGTTTTGGGTTGTAAAGACACTTTACCACACAACCAAATATTTTCCTATCAAGATGTGTGATTTTTCAAAAAGGAATGTAACAAAGAAAATAATAAAATAGACAACTTTAAAGTAATCAAAGAAAGGTTTGGGACTGTTAATGAAGGTTAAGAAGTGTGTGTGTGTGTGTGTGTGTGTGTGTGTGTGTGTGTGTGTGTGTGTGTGTAACAAACCAGAGAGGAATCCTTTCACATGGTGAACAAAGATAATCAGCAGTCTGAATAAACAGATGGAGTGTGGAAAAGAAAGAGGCCTTTTGTTGGCTTTCTGTTGCATACCAGCAGTCTGCCACTTCCTGTCTCTTCATTACCGTTGAGCTCAGGTGAATCCGTAACGCCGCATGCGACTTCAATTATCCTGCATAAAAAGCTCAATATGGCCGTCAGATCGATGTGTGAAAAGTGCTGTTGATTTTGATTTGGTTTTCTCTTTTTCAGGTGTGAATATGAAATTGGAAGACTGAGGTTGGTGATCTGATGTGAAGTTTCTAGACTTCCATGGATTCCAAGACGCATCATTTACTCATTAATGACATAAGCCAGTGCACTCTTTGTGTCGGTCTCAAGTCTGAATAAATGGCGAGGATTGTGTTATGAAGGACATCCAGCGTAAAACATGTGCCAAATCAAATATGCAGATCACAAATCAGAATTTCATACTGGATCGCTGCACACATTTATGAATTTTTGAGTTTCTTTGTAACATTTCTTTTTTTCTTACAATAGGCTAAAGTAATCTCTGGATTACTATTCAGAAGGTCAGAAGTTAAAGGCTCAACACTGCCAAGCTGACTCAGTTGGGTCCTTGATTGAGGCCCTTAGCCCTCTTTGCTTCATCATTTCTGCATCCTTCCTGACCCAATGCTCTGCCCCGGAGTTCCAACCCAACTGGGAAGTCAGAAGAAAATAATGTGTATTTGGCAAAAAGGATTTAACAGTTTAAACGCAGTGTATATCCAAGCATTCCAGCTTCATCATCAGTGTGTCAGATCTGGGAATTAACAAAGCACAAATACTTCGTTACTATTCTTAAATAGATTTTTCTGGTATCAGTATTTTACTTCACTATTTATTTTTCGGACAACTTTTAACCAGACTCGTTACTTTAGTTTTAATCTTTTTGGTGAAATGTCAATATTTTTTCTTCAACCTGTTTCTTGTCACTGCGCTGCTTTTTCAATATACTGGTGTGGCATTTCCCATCTCTCACAGCACAGACGTGGACTAGTTTATGAAGATCACAATGAGCAGGCAGAAGGCAGTAAGAAGTCTGGGGTTAACGTGGATGAGACAGAGGGAGTCAGTGATGGAAACATGGACTGAGAACAGAGACATTCCTGATCACCTGATCATCATCATCTTTTCTCTGCTTGTGTTCTATATGGTGGATCTTCAGCCTGGATACATCCATTAGAGAACAACATTTGACTTTTTTTTTTTGTATTAATATATTAATTAGAACTGTCAAAATGATCATGTTAATAACACGTTAAAGCAAATTAATTTTAAAAGCACTAATGCAGCAGACAATTGAAAAAAATATATAAAAATAAGGAAATAAAGGCGAAATTAAAACTTCAGCGCAACATACGTTTATTCATGATGTCCCTTAAAAATAAAATAAAAATAATTTTTAATCATTAAACCTTTGTTTTCCTGATGCACCAAGTCCCAAATCATAATAAAAACAAATGCTGCGCATTTTTTTAATAAGGCAAAGAAAACAGACAGGGGGCGCTCTGCCATTTCTGTCATCTCTCTTCACAGACACATAAATATAACAACCTAAATCTCATTGAGTATTTGCCTCGAAGATATAATAAATATATGTCTAGAGAGTTTGAGATGTCTACCTTTAAATAAACCAATTCACAAGGAAAAAAATATTCTCTGATTCTGTCACACCTTTGAAATTTCAGTTTCTCTGGTATCACCTCATTTACCGTCAGTGTGGAAACATAGCACAAGTTCTGTTTGGTGTCCTGATGACTCACGTAATTTAAAACACCACAATTACTTTAAAACATTTACAAGAATATTTTGTCTTTATGCTCTATGTTGAGTTTGGTTTCACTAATAATAAACATACATTTGCAAAAAGCATCAATATTTCTCCACGTCCATGTTGATTAGAGTATTAAAATGATGAAAAGTAAAACAGAAGGAAAAGTGCGGTTAATTGTAAATTAACTCATGACTATAATGCAATTAATTAGGATGAATTTGTTTAATTTATTGACAGCACAAATAATAATATGATGTGAAGTCCAGTTAGTACAGGTAGTAAAGGCTACTTTTTACTGAAGTACATGTCAAAGCACAAATCTATTTACTTTTACTTGAATTTAAAAGTATAGTCAGTACTTTAACTTTTACCAGAGTATTTAAAAACATGAGTATCTGTTCTTCTACTTACTGTAAGTGAAGGATGTGTGTACTTTGGCCACCTCTGGAGTGTGTGCTATAATTGGGTTAACCAGAGACAAATGGGCAACATTTCCACCATCACACCTGTTCTTACTCAAGAGTCTCAATGCTCCCATTAACACGCCACTTAGCAAAAATATGCCACTTCAACCCAGACCATCTGCTGAGAAAATATTCCAATGCAATTGTTACATTTATTTAAAAACATTAACCGTATTTAAAATCTCTATGTCTTTATGAAGTTTCTCTTAAAGCTTCTATATTATCTCTAGTCAACTCATACCTTTTTTTTTTTTTTTTATATTTACTGGACAATACTTCATTAATATTATTTACTGTATATTATAACAACAACAACAACAACAAAAAAAACAATAACCAACTATTTAATTTAATTTAGTTTTATTAGTATATTGCTTTTAACAATGGACATTGTCTCAAAATAGCCTTACAGAGATACAGAGGTTAAGTATAAAGGTAGTGCCTATAAGTTTGTTCCCTATAATTATACGTTTATCACTAATGTTTGAGCCAGTGGTGACAACTCAGAAAAAAAAAAATCTTCAAGAACCCTTGCGAGGAACCAGACTGAAAAGGGAACCTCGTCCTCATCCTAAACACTGAATATGCAATTATTACAGTTCCATCCTTGCTGAGGTGCTGTTCAGTGTTTGGTGCTGAAATGAAGAACTGTTCATGCTAATTGTGGTCCTGAACCCATTGTAGCAAACTGTTGATATTAATTACAATCCAAATCTAAGTATTTGAATTGCTCAGTAACTTCACAGAGATTTTCTCAGCATGGTACAGAGTTTGCAATTCTGTATTGTACATCTTATAAAAAGAATGACACAACCTTTCATATTTACCTTCTCTCAAAAGCCTCATAATGACACTAAAAAGAGTGTAAAGTCCTCAGTTCAGCAAATATGACATCACTTTAAACATTATACAGACAAACATATTTGGACACCAGACATCTCCACTATATGAGGTTCTTCTTGGAGGCATACAATTATCTAGAATGTCTTTGACAGCAATACCATGAAATTTTTCTTTGACTTGAAAAAGGAGACTGAAACCTGTTCCAGCATAACAATATCGCCATGCACAAAGCCAGCTCCATAAAGGTGTGTGTGTAAGGTCTCCTCCTATAGATCTGCAACCTTTTAAACACCTTTGGGATTCATGTGAATGCTGACTGCATCCCAGGGCTCCTTAACTCACCTACATCAGTATGTGACTTTACCAATGCTCTTGTCACTGATTAAAGCACTAATCTCCACAAAATCTAATTTAACATCTTTTCAGAAAAGTGTAGGTTATTTCAAGAGCAAATGGTGACTAAATGTGGAACTATATTTATTCATATAGTGTCCTTCTGACAGTGACTGAACATGGAGACTCCTTACATACAGAAAACGTTCCTGTACAGAAGACCTTATCATATGAAAATGTATTTAATTAAACAAGACAATTGTGTATGTTGTTGTTCAGTTGTTTCATTGCACGTCTTTGTGAAGCGAGCAGTTACTATAGAAACAGTGGTGTATTAGAATGAGTACATTAATATCGCCTAAACCTGAAGCAAACTTCTGTCCAAGGTGCTGCTGGAGAAAAAGTATCAACACTTCCCTGACTTCTATTTCACACTCCTGAGCAATTGCTCCTGGATGATCGGAAGTCCAAAGGGCTGGAGTAGAAGACGCTCGGTCTGCAGTTACGCCGCCGCAGAAGCGCAGATGCTAACGGTGTAGAATGAAGTTAAATTTAATCAACGGCTCTAATCAGAGGCGGTCGGGCACGGAGTCGGAGAACAAGTCAAGAGGCATCTAAAGCTGCTCAATTTTTTTATTCTGTTTTATTCAGAGCATTGTGTGTGTGTGTGTGTGTGTGTGTGTGTGTGTGTGTGTGTGTGTGTGTGTGTGTGTGTGTGTGTGTGTGTGTGAGCTGCTGAAAAGCAGATCATTCCGTTCCTCTTGGTTTTACACTCCTGGTGCAGGCCCTTGCATTTTAATAGCGCATTTTACTGAACTGCACACACAACCTGCGTGACTGAAGTATAAACCTACTACATGTCAAAGTCGCCAGGTCAATGTGTGTGTGTGTGTGTGTGTGTGTGTGTGTGTGTGTGTGTGTGTGTGTGTGTGTGTGTGTATGTTTTTATAAAGGTCATACAAAGCCAAATTCCTGCACATTTGCTACATTTCTGTGTCAAAACACAACACAATTTTTGTGTCAAAAAAGATAAGGAATAAAATAAAAAAGATCAGCAGGTTAGAGTCTCACATATTCATAATCTATTATTATATTAATATGTTAATAATTAATTATTCAAATTTGTTTCTGCTGGATGACTCATTAATTCTAACTGTAATTAACATTTTTTTTTTTTTTTACGAATTAATTAAACGTTAATTATGTTTGTATCTTCATTAACTCGTTATCAGCGTGGGGAATAAATCACTCCATGTCATGATCCTATAGGAAAATAAGTAACAACGGATCAGTGTGATGAAGTTCATATTACCAACTGGAAATTGATCATTTTTTATTACAGCATTCTCCTGTGGTGTTTTATTCCCCTTTTTATGACCGAAATGTAGCAATTTATTAACTATATAATCATACTTTTATTTATATATTCATTATACTGGCTGTTCAAGATTGCCGTCGCATAATAAATAATATTCCGGCTTTCACTTATAAAATATGTCTGGATAAATGTAAAGTGCATTGGGTTTGAATTCACCCTGCAGAACTTTTCTATATTTTGCATTGCAGGGACTTTTATCGTATGTCACGAAGTTACACAAAATAGTCCATAATACTCCAGTTAAGTGAAGTGAAACATCGACATAGTTTACTTGTTATTTGTAAATAAATACAAGTTAAATATCCAACCATATTTGCAGGTATCTGTATCCGGAAGAAAAGGTGGCTAAACTGACGGTATGCTCGGTGTTGGAGGAGTCTCTCCCCTGTCTCCCCTGTCAGTCACAGTGAGAGTATTCAGAGTGACTTTCTTTTCTATGAACCATGCACATGTATGCAAAATAAGGCAGATAGATCAGACTGCATGGCCAATAAGAAGCTATCAAAAAATATATATACCATATGAACAAATGTTGATAGAATTTGACCATCAATTATTTTATTTTTTTTTACATTGCATTCTATATTTAATTTCAATTGTCTTTTATGATAACTTTTACTCTTCTGGGAAAATGTTCCACTAGATTTAATGGAGTTATATTTATCCACAAGGGTGTTAGTAAAGTCAGGTATTGATGCAGGTGAGAAGGTGAGGCGGTCTGGGGTGCAATCAGCGTTCACATTCATCCAGTTCAGGTTCATAGGGTCGCTGTACCTGGAGATCTTCCACTCCAAACAATGAAAAGCAGATCTTGGTGGGGTTTGAGTTTTTTGGTTTAAGTGAAGGAAAAATTCAAAGCTACTGCCTTCAAAGATCCTGGACAATTGAGTGGCTCCAACAGATTGAAAAGAGCCACATATGGCTATTAAATATATTTTCCGGTTGAAATGTAACTGCATTTCCATTGACTCTGTTATCTGAACAAGTACAATAACGTTGAATGTAATCTTATTGTAACCTAGGGTGTGAATACTTTTGCAAAGTGTGACACTACATGTTCCTAAACTGTGCCTTTTACCAATTGTATGCTGAGCAATCATTTCACTTCAGCTCAGTTATTCAATGCCGGATACTTTATCCTATACTTAGTAGTAACTAATGCCTGAAAGATGAATAAAAGAGCAGGATAATGAATCACTTATGTATAATTAATGACTCATTAAAAACACAATCAATTACCATTAATGTAAAGCATTAATGCAAAAGCAACCCAGTGCTGAGATTTATCTTTTCAGCAATGCTGCAATTAATCACATTCAAGCACCAAGCCTAGTGAGAAAACTGCATCGGGTCCAACCTGTGGATGGGTTCATTTTTTTTAAGTGTG
>NC_139587.1:1807255-1824755 GCF_946808225.1 Silurus aristotelis | reverse complement strand
TCCACCTCCACTACATTTATTATCCTAAATTAGATGCACCTGTTTGAGGTCGTTAGCTGCATAAAGACACCTGTCCACCCCATACAATCAGTAAGAATCCAACTACTAACATGGCCAAGACCAAAGAGCTGTCCAAAGACACTAGAGACAAAATTGTACACCTCCACAAGGCTGGAAAGGGCTACGGGGAAATTGCCATGCAGCTTGGTGAAAAAAGGTCCACTGTTGGAGCAATCATTAGAAAATGGAAGAAGCTAAACATGACTGTCAATCTCCCTCAGACTGGGGCTCCATGCAAGATCTCACCTCGTGGGGTCTCAATGATCCTAAGGAAGGTGAGAAATCAGCCCAGAACTACACAGGAGGAGCTGGTCAATGACCTGAAAAGAGCTGGGACCACCGTTTCCAAGGTTACTGTTGGAAATACACTCAGACGTCACGGTTTGAAATCATGCATGGCACGGAAGGTTCCCCTGCTTAAACCAGCACATGTCCAGGCACGTCTTAAGTTTGCCAATGACCATTTGGATGATCCAGAGGAGTCATGGGAGAAAGTCATGTGGTCAGATGAGACTAAAATATAACTTTTGGGTCATAATTCCACTAAACGTGTTTGGAGTAAGAAGAATGATGAGTACCATCCCAAGAACACCATCCCTACTGTGAAGCACGGGGGTGGTAGCATCATGCTTTGGGGGTGTTTTCTTGCACATGGGACAGGGCGACTGCACTGTATTAAGGAGAGGATGACCGGGGCCATGCAATTTGGGGAACAACCTCCTTCCCTCAGTTAGAGCATTGAAGATGGGTCGAGGCTGGGTCTTCCAACAATGACCCGAAGCACACAGCCAGGATAACCAAGGAGTGGCTCTTTAAGAAGCATATCAAGGTTCTGGCGTGGCCTAGCCAGTCTCCAGACCTAAACCCAATAGAGAATCTTTGTAGGGAGCTCAAACTCCATGTTTCTCAGCGACAGGCCAGAAACCTGACTGATCTAGAGAAGATCTGTGTGGAGGAGTGGTCCAAAATCCCTCCTGCAGTTTGTGCAAACCTGTTGAAAAACTACAGGAAACGTTTGACCTCTGTAATTGCAAACAAAGGCTCCTGTAGCAAATATTAACATTGACTTTCTCAGGTGTTCAAATACTTATTTGCAGCTGTATCATACAAATAAATAGTTAAAAAATCATATATTGTGATTTCTGTATTTTATTTTTTTCCGATTATGTCTCTCACAGTGGACATGCACCTACGATGACAATTTCAGACCCCTCCATGATTTCTAAGTGGGAGAACTTGCAAAATAGCAGGGTGTTCAAATACTTATTTTCCTCACTGTATATATATATATATATATAATGTATGTATTTGTATGTGTATGGCCTAACCTTCGTATAATGTATAATCATTGCTTGAATATAACTACACACAGTTATTATTTATATATTGTTAATCGTGTATTTCGCTCCATGTCCGTCATATCATCTCCGAAATAGAAACAAGAGCAACCCTGCTCACGCTGCGAGTGTCCTCATTCCTACAGAAAGCCCAGTATGAATTATTCATGTCCCGGAAATGAATATTTAACAACCGCACACTGATTTAAGCTGCTTTCAAGTTGGGATGTAAAATGATGATGATCGTATGGGTTCCATTCACATCCTTCATGAGCTTAAACACATCCATTTTTGCTGATAAAAGCTGTGAATATTGTGAAATATTCTGTCGTTTTCTCTCCGTGTGCACTTTTTTCTTCCTTTCTTTTTTTATAAATTATCAGATTTTCACTTTGTTCAGAAATTAGCGCAGTTGAGCTTTCTGTTCTTCTGAGGACATGAGTCCATCATCAGACAGTCGTGAGACTGTCTAAGTCGTGAGTCTGTTCTGTGTGTGTGTGTGTGTGTGTGTGTGTGTGTGTGTGTGTGTGTGTGTGTGTGTGTGTGTGTGTGTTTATTGACTTTGTTGCCACTATGTTAATGAGCTCAAGGTAATACATGGAACAGCTGGGATTAAACAAACTACAGAGGGAGTGTGTGTGTGTGGGGGGGGGGGGGAGCAATTATTTGCCTTTGATTTGTTAATGTTTGATAAAATCATTCAATAAAATTAAATCAGATTTAAATAAGAAATTTTCTGGTAAAACCCTACAACAGTGTACATCCTTCATAAACTCTTCCCAAAAGAGCATTGTTACTTTGCCAAAACCCGAGATTCATCCCAAGAACCCATTAAAGAACCCATTTTTCATGATGTTTGTGGTGGAACCTACGTCACATCCTCACTGTATCTCTACACACCATTTCTACTTTATAAACGTATACTCCTGTATATACTGTCTATTCTTATCTATATATTACAACCTGTACTTTCTTTAAAATTATTTCATTTTTACAAAGAAACCTTGAGGAACCTTGAGGAGTTTGGTTTGAGGTAGAACCCTACAGCAAACAATATTTAATGTAGGGAAATGCCCCAGGTTGAGTTGAACCCCACAACCAAACCAAACATTTTCTGTAAAAGTTTTTCATTACACTAAACTCCATTTACTTTTCCAAAGAACTTTTTTTTTGTACAAAACCAGCTTCATGAAGATCTGCTGCTATAACGCTCCAACCCCGTGGAACACCTTTGTGATGAATGAGAATGCTGATTGCACCCCAGGCTCCTCACCTCCTCACCTACACCAGTACCTGACTTTATTAAGAACTTTGTTCTTTAATGAATCTCTACAGATCTACACAAAATCCAGTGGAACATCTTCCCAGAAGAGTGGAGTTTATTATGATAGCAAGTGAGCACTAAATGTGGAATGAGACGTTAAAAAAAATTCCTTATGGTCAGGTGTCCACAAACTTTGTATAGTGTTTATTATCACACAGTTTCTAAATGTTAACTAACAGAACCCGGCAGAAGAACCTCAGCAAGTCTGTGAATATCCATGAGTGCTGATTGTGTATGTGTGCAGCGTTTAATTTCTTCCTCTTCATGTCGTAAAGCTGTCTACTGATATCTGGTGTGGAGAAACCGTCTGTTTTGAGGTTCTACATAAAAACATTAGTTGTGTGTAGCCTGCAGTGTGTTCGAGCAGACGGGCCACAAGAGTACTGAGAAGTACAAACAGGAAGTATGGATTTGTTTTGAAGTGTGTGTGTGTGTGTTTGAATGGAACAGAAAAGCGCTGTCGGATTTACAGTTCTGAACCATTTACTATGAAATCCTCCGGTGTTTGAAAAACCTTTTGGCACTAAACACAGTTACAGTTTTGTTTTATTGGTTGGTGATGATTTCATCTCAATTATACCTGAAATCCTTACAGAAGGGGAAACACTGTGGTTCTTCAAAAGTTCCTACACGGAGAAATAAAGTGTAGATTGATCATAGAATGTGCCTTTAGCATGTGGTTCCTAATAATAAGGTGTAGGAACGTTCTCAGTAGGTTCATGTTTCTAACCCAAAATAAACCTTCTCAAAACATTGCGAGATTACCTCACAGTATAACGACTTTTGTTGATGAGATTTCTGAACATCCCATTCCATGTCTGCGGTTATAATAATCTCCACTCTTCTGGAAAGATGTTCCACTACATTTTGTGGATATTTGTTATTCATCCACAAGATTGTTAGTAAAGTCAGGTACGGATTCAGGTGAGAAGGTGAGGAGGTCTGGGGTACAGTCAGCATTCACATTCATCCAGTTCAATAGGGTTGGAGCTCCATAGCAGGAGATCTTCCATTTGAACCAATGTAAAGCAGATCATCAAGTATCTGGATTTCTGCACAGGAGCATTGTGATGCTGGAACAGGTTTGGGTCTCCTAGTTCAAGTGAAGGAACAGTTTTGTATGAGCAGTGCATCAATGTGTTCTTCTGACCAGTCCGAATCCAAAAACCAGGAACGTATTATTTTATACTCGTTATGCCTTCAGATTGTATCTGTTAGAAAATTTGCACACTTTAGTGTAAACTGCATACTACTTGAACACCACACGATGTTCTCCTGCGTCTTCTTCAAGCTCGTTTATTTTATCTGTTATCGATTTCACAATGTTTCGCTTTGATTCACGCGATTCGTTACATCGAGTGTTTTTACGTCTTGCCATGTAAAAGCCAGTCGTTACACACGTGTCATGTTTATTTGCTGTAACCTGCAGTAAATCCTTGAAGCAGTCTAATCTCTTCTTGTGTATTGATTTGGGATATTTTCTTTTTGACATTTCACTATTTATTCGTATTAACATTGAGCCAGATGGAGCAGAACCTCCATTAAAATGCCTGTGTATTGAGAATTTTTTCTTGATTATTCATCAAATGTACATTAGTTTGGTAGTAAAGATGTTTAATAAAAGGAGATTTATGGATGTTATTCAGGATTCTGATTCCAGAAGAGAGAAATAAAGAGATTTTTGGTTTGTATACTTTAACAATTAAACAATAGCCATACTATACTTTTATTACAAATAATTTGTTTAATGCATAGAGTTCTTCTGAAATAAAAAACAAACAATTCAAACTTGGTTTTCAGTAAATTCGCCACATAATATAGACCAAAAGTTTAACCATGTCAGATGATTATTTTTTTTTCATTGATGAGCAGCTTGAGCAAGACCCCTAAACCCTGACCTTCTACACGAGTTCATCATCGAGGTTTCGCTCGACCGCAGTCGTGTCCTGCAGGCGCTCCGTCCGATGCCGAGTCATGCTCTGGTTTCCATCTGGACGCCTGACACCTCACACGGATCTGAAAAAGGCACAGTTGTGTTGTTGTGTTTTTTTCCACAGTGTTATTTCCCCGCGGAAGCTGCTGTCACTCGCGCCGTCAGAGCTTCGTGTGACCGTACAAAGATACGACTGCGAGAAAAAGCAGTAGCGTGTAGTGCCATGCAGGAAGTGCTGAGCTGGCTGGAAAAAAAGAAAGCCAGCACTTCAGGATGTGCATGTTGGATTTATTGTCACACACTGCCATGGTGAGTTGTTAAATATGTCCTATAAAGGCAGGTGGAGGAGTAAAGAGAGAGAAAGAGAGAGAGAAAGATGGAACAAGATGGAGAGAGGTGGGAAGGCATCCGAAAATAAATCCTTCCTCGTACAACATCAGGGCATGCATTAATGAGATTCTTTACCTATCAGAAACCGTTGCTTTACATTGACGAATATTGTTTGCATAGCGCATGATTAATGAATTCTCCGGCCCGGATGTCAGCACAACCCTGCATGCTTTAGGAAAATTGATTGCTAAACGACTTCCACAGTCAAAGAGGGGTCAATCGCTCGCTCCGTACGTTCTGCCGAAAATATCAACAACGACCGGCGAATAAAACAACAACAACAACAACAACCCGGTGCTTATGCTTCCACATGATGCCTGTGATTTAGTAGTTGTGAGGAACTCGCTCAGAAAGAGGCCAAAGACTTCATTTATCAAGTCTGTCCTGAAACAAACACAAAACACACACACACACACACACACACACACACACACACACAGGATCATTTGTTAACTCTATACAAACGAATACGACTTCATCCGTGTCGAGGTCAAGTGATGTCACGTTATGATACGATTCCCATTTCTGTTCGTTGATTTGAACAAATCAGTTATAATGAATTAAACACTTCTCCATCTTCAAAACGTAAAGTTTTTTCATTAGAAGAAGGGCACAGCCGGGCTGCAGAGCGAAATAATGACTAGACGAGAGAAGAAAAGACATTGAATTGAAAAAAGAGAGAGTGAGAGAGAGAGAAAGGGGAGTAAAAGAAAGAGAGAAAAAGAAATAGAGAGGTTGAAAGAAAAAGGGAAAATGCAGAGCTGCATATTGTGGTTTGAGTCTATAAAGAGAAGCGCTGACGACGGAATAAGACTCACAGGGATTAGGCTGTGGCCTGAGTGTGTGTGTGTGTGTGTGTGTGTGTGTGTGTGTGTGTGTGTGTGTGTGTGTGTGTGTGTGTGTGTGTGTGTGTGTGTGTGAGAGAGAGAAATTAGGATGTAAAAACAGGTGACTGCTGGACAGAATTCCTACACCAGACCGTTGGCTACATGGTGCACGGTGCTGTGCAATTGTAAGAACTTTCATCAAATAATTTTAATTCGTTAAATAAATTTTATTTTATTAGTAATTAATTCGTTATTTATTTGTTTTAGTTATTATTAATAATATTAGATTAGTATTTACATTCATATTTTTTATTAATTTATTTGAAAAATATTAATTGGTTTTAATAATTTATAAACATAAATAATCATATTTTGTCTCTTCATATTTTGTCTCTTTGATTCCTCCTGCTTTTTAGCTTCAAAGGTTATATTTCGAAATCACAAATTCTTTTTAGAATCAATTTTATTCAATTTATTTTTATTTGTAGAACTCTTTTCTAACAATAGACATTGTCTTGAAGCAGCTTTAAAGAGATAAAGATGTTATAAAGTTGGAATGTATAAGTTAAGAGTCAAAAAGTTTGTTTCTTATAATCTTACATTTTCTACAAGCAATCAAATGTATTTTTAAACTCTATTTACACCAGTGGACAAACAAGATACAATTATACAAAAACTTTCTGCCTTATATCAGTTCCCAGTAAAAAATCCCACTTCACATTGAGTCCCTACTTCCTGTTATAATACCTTTCACTTTTCTGGGAAGATGTTCTACTAGATTTTGTGGAGATCCAATAAAACCACCAGGGTGTTAGTAAAGTCAGGTAGTGATGAAGGTGAAAAGGTGAGGAGGCCTCAACATTAAACCCAATATCTATCTATAGCAGGAGATTTTCCACACACTTCCAACCAATGGAAAGTTCAAGTGAAGGGAAAATGCCATGCCTCTAAAGACGTCCTTGCATTGTAGGTAAGAACCACATATGGCTGGTAAAGTCAGGTGTCTGAATACTTTTGATAATGTACTGTATAAGATGCTAAATTCAGTAAATATACTTGCTAGATATTTCACAATTTTGAGGCCTTTAACCCTCAAGTATAAGAGTCTCTCAGTATGAAAATCTGGTCTCTAAATATGTACAGACAGACAAACAGACAGAAGGATTAGCATGTAACTAGCATAATTTCCCCGGTGTATAGCTTTAGCCGAACTAAACATTATTTGTAGAATAACTAGCAGCTGAGTTAACTACACTTTTATAGCAGTGTGACATTTATGGAATAAAGCCTTCATGATCCTGGTCTTGTTTTTTTATAACCATATTCAGTAGAGATATCGAGTGGCGTTTTAGCATTCTCTTGTTTAGAAATGTATGCTAATGTGACCCTTTGGCAAGATTGCGCTGGCCAAACAGCAGCAGCCGCCCGGAGGGGGTGGTTTCATGCCACTCCGTGAGACTCCAAATACAAAAACACACTGGAATTGATTTGTGTTTGCGAGTCTGCTGGCCCGGAGGGCTTGTCGTGACTTTTCTGCTGTTGTCCAACTGGGCCTTTTGTTTGTTATGTGCATGTCAACGTGAGCCCTCTCTCTCGGCATCAGAAATATCGCTAAATATTTGCATTTGATAACATTTAGATAGCTTGTTTCGGTATTCATAGCACTCGGTCGTGTTTCAGGGTGTGCCAAGGATAACAAGCCTGGTGCCCCAGTGAGGTCTAATGGAGAACCCACGATGGTAAATAAAGACGGAGGGGGTAGAATATGGATGGATGGAGTGGGAGGAGTAAAAAAAAACGTACTGTGACCCCCGGATACTGGTCGATATCTGGACTCATTTGATATTGAATATTGTCACGGGGAAGGCTTCAGCTCCGGCTTTCCACAAAAGGCCACTCGGTTGACATTTCACACTCACTCAAGTGATTCATAGCGGAACCAGCTGTCCGCCTTGTAGTGGACCCCCGCTGTTTTTTTCATGAAAAGTAAAGCATTACAAAAGCTTTATTTATTTCTACTTTATTTGGGAGCACATTGTGCCAGGCCCGGGAGGTGAGCCGTTTGTTCTCTTGCTTGGAAAGGTATGGCATTGTGAGCCATAGCTGCGGTGCTGGCATTCTCCATAAATACCTCAACAGATTCTACCATTTTATCATGACCATGGTTTGAGATGACATTTTAGCTGACATCCAGTACGGCTGCATTATGAGTTTAGTACCAGAGCGCTGGGCCAAGACCATAACTCAGACGGCGCCTTCTTTTCCTTCTTGTCATCGGTTGTTTATTAGGCGGGTCTGCCATTTAGAGAATAGACGAGGACTTTCCAATGGCCTAATTGCTAGAATAGATCTTTATGAATGAATTGCATCACTTCTTTGAGTCATTGGTGTAATGTTTTTTGTTTGTCTCTTGTGGAAGTTCAGGGAATTACGCTGTTGTCACCTGCAAGACGTAGAAACGACCATACATTCCTTCATTTCTATGTCACAGAATTATGGGGTAACCTGGAACCTATAGGGAACTTTAGCTTGTTGAAGGTGTTCCTTATCTCTCGTTGTCTTCCAGTGACGTTCTTCTGCTGAACGACTCGTTAAAGCATCGCCACTATGCACACAATGTGGAGGCTGGATTAGAACTCAAAACCCTAGTGGTGCCAGGCCAGTGTGCTTTGCTGTCAGATTGGATTAGCAGAGCAAGCTAATTTTTGTTATGCTATTAAAAGAGAGGTTGTAAATACTGGGTAAATTGAAGTTATTGTTAAAAATATTTGGGTTTTATTTTTTGGTTAGAGAGAAAAAAAACCTGATTGCTTTAAAGGATTGCTCCAGCACAGGACTTGTTCGTACTCCGTCAATCATGTGTCACTTTGATGCTTACTCATATTACTGTAGGTTCAGATCTGGATGATCTGTAGGTACATCGCTGCTTTGTATTTACTATGCATGCCGATACCTTTCACAGCTGATGGGTTCTTAACATGAAGCTGTCAGCATGCTAACCAGCCCCAGAACTCTACAGCCATGCTTTTTTAGCCCTCTCATCACATGCACTAGCATCAGCAGGAACAAGGCCGACATTAATAATCAATAAACCTCTGAAACTAGTTGACCTTCAGGCCCTCACCAAGAACCTTCTGCGTGTCATATTGTCTTAACTCGTCTGGAAGATATGGCATATCCAGAGAGATATAAGAGAATAGTTAATGATCAGGGGCTGAATTACGTCACCACTGAGCGACAGTTAACAAGGCGGTGGATTTGACAGGAAGTTTGCTGATGAAATCCGTTAAACATGATTCTTTTTGAATAATCCGTCAGTCTTTCAGAAGATCTGCAGCTCAGTTTTAATATGACATGCCATCTCATTTGGAGAGGTGGAGGTGATGTCCTATTTGACTCAATATGGAAGTGTGAATCCAAACCTGGTGTGTTTGTCCTCTCAATGAGGTTAAACATATAACTATTTTAGCAGACAAATGTTTCTTTGGTATGATCCATCGTGGCATAAAATTAGGACTTTTTACATCATATTTTATTATTATTATGTTATAATTTTGTGGCATTTCCCTCGCTTGGTAAATTGTTTCTGAACTTTTTCAGTATCATTATTTTCCTTCAATTTTATGATTATCAAAATATTAAATTATTGAATTTTCTGTAAAATCATTATACATTTATTTACAAAATATTATATGTTAAAATATTATATATAATATAAACCTTATTTTATTTAGAAAAATTATGGTTTTATTTCCAGTATTTATAAAATTTTGTAGCAAATAAAAATATAATGTAATATACAGTAGTAATATAATGTATTAGCTTATATATATATATATATATATATAAACATTGGGTTTTGTTGTTTTTTTTATTTTTTATTTTATTTTTTATATTATTATATTTCTAGCCAACAGTGGGCAAATATTTTATTTATTTATTTATTTATTTATTTGTTTAATTATTATTCTTTATTAATTTATTATGACTTAACTTATAAAACATCACAAAATTATTGTCCATGAAATGGGATACAATGCTGTTATATTTGTTAAGAAACATTCTGGCTTTATTCTAAAAATATTACAGCATTCTCATGAAATATTTTCTATGTAAAACAGCAGCCTTTAATCCTGCTAGCATTAACCTGCTTGTTTGTGTTTTTGTGTAACTAGAATCGATTTGAATGAGCTGCTGTTTTCAGCCTGACTTCTCCTGTAGAGAGATTTCAAACTGCTATTTCACAAACACATGACATAATGTATGGCTCACAGAACACAAGTCTAATCAGCTCTGTGAGTGATTGCTTCATCATTATGTGTTTGCTCGGGGCTGGTAGGGGTCTAATTGGGCCGAGTTCATAACCAAGTTTCATGTTACACCGATCGTGCCTGGTTCTACCCGAGCTAATGGACATAATCACACAGAGATGGGGAAAGGTTTAAAGCTGTACTTCACTGAGCACAGGAGAAAAAAACACATGATAAATACAATACATACAATACAACCTTTGTGGACACCTTACCATAAGATTGTTGTGTGACTTTGGAACAACCCATTCCATATTTAATGTCTACTTGCTGGTATAATAACTCCACTCTTATGGGAAGATGTTCCACTAGATCTTGTGGAGATTTGCATAAAATTAATTCAGGCACAAGCGTGTTAGTAAAGTCAAGTACTGATGGAGTTGAGGTGAGGAGGCCTGGTTCAGTAGGGTTGTTCAGTAGGGTTGGAGCTCTATAGCAGATCTTTATAAAGATCTTCGACTCCCACCCATCTAAAGTATCTTCATGGAGCTGGCATTGTGCACAAATGCATTGTCATGCTGGAACAGGTTAGGAAAAAAATCATGCTACAGCATCCAAAGACGTTTCTGTACCTCCAACTTTGGGGTAAAGTTGTGGTTACTGTAGAAACAGTAATGTATTAGGAACAAACACCTTTATTTAAAGCGTAAGGATTTAAAGGAAATTGTGACGTCTAGACGACTGGGTCAGAGCATCTCCAAAACTGCAGCTCTTGTGGGATGTTTCTGGTCTGCAGTGGTCAGTATCTATCAATAGTGTTCCAAGGAAGGAACAGTGGTGAACCGACGACAGGGTCGTGGGGGAAGAGGATCATTGATGCACGTGAGGAGTGAAGGCTGGTCCTTGTGGTCCGATCCAACAGATGAGCTCCTGTAACTCAAACTGCTGAAGAGGGTGAAGCTGTTAATGTTTGATGGGTCACGACTGTTTTAGCAGCAAAAGGGGACCAACTCAATATTAGACAGGTGGCAGGTGTTATGGCTGATCAGTGGTCATTATATATATATATATATATATTATGCTCAGAAATTATTGCTCAAAAAAGAACGTCTGCCGAATTACATAAATGTAAATGTACTTATGAACGTTTGTCATCTTTATGCACTCGTTTATGATCATCTGCGAGGGTAGTATAACTTATATAGTATTATATAAAGTGTGAAAGCAGAACACAATATCTTCAGCCTCTGAATGTGGATTTTTAGAACAAATGCGTGCGGGTTATTAAACTTTTAACACTGTTGGAATAATAAAATCCATGCTGACAGTCAGTCCATGTGGATCTGTCAGAGGAGCTCAGGGATCAGAGCGAAGTGGAGCTCACCTGCCTGTTTGCCCTGAACGCTGCTCCATGTGAGCAGAAAAGCAGTTAAGGAAATGTCTAATGATGTCATGACTGGTCCGTAATAGAGTGCTGTTTGCTCTCTTTTTCTTTCTTTTTGTTCTGCACAGAATGATTACCGGGTCTGAGCAGCAGCCATTTCAGCTTGCTTCCTCCTGTAATGACTGTGGTGTTGCAGGGAATGAAGGAATGCAAATGGGAATATTTAGGAAGGAGGTGTTCAAGGTCCCAGTTGGCACGCAGAAAAAAGCCTCGCCGCGATGCTCGGTTCTGCTTTTTTTCTTTTGTATCTTTAATATGGAAATGTGCTTGAACAGCAAGCCACTCCCTGAAGGCCAGGAGATAACAATATGCATCCGTGGCAGGCATGACTGAAAGGCGAAGGCTGTGAGATCAGACGTGGATAGGAACTGGAAAAAGAGAAGAGAAGAGAAGAGAAGAGAAGAGAAGAGAAGAGAAGAGAAGAGAAGAGAAGAGAAGAGAAAAGAAGAGAAGAGAAGAGATAAGAACCAGACTGTTCCTAATTTTGCACTAATGTCCCTCGACAGGCTCAATGTGAGCGAATAGGGCATGTATGTGTGTGTGTATGTGTGTGTTTGTGTATGTGTGTGTTTGTGTTTATGTATGTGTGTATATACGTGGGTGTATGGAAAGGATAAAAAAAAAAGAGTGCATGTTGTCTCCGTGTTACTAAATAATAGATTTTGAGCATCTGTCTGGTGTTCTCAGGCTGAAAGTGATTAGCAAGACAAAGAATAAGAGGAAGCTTTGGGGTCTTTTTGGATGTATGTTCAATTCAATTCAGTTTCATTGCTATAGTAGTTCTAACAATGGGCATTGTCATAAAGCAGCTTTACAGAGATAACGAGGCTAAAGAAATGTATTTCAGTGTATAAATGTAGTGCCTATAAGTTTGTTCCTTATTATTTTATCCCTAATGAGTGCTACAGTATCGACTGGCAAGGAGAAACACCCTGAGATGGCATGAGAAAAAAAAAACTTGAGCGAAACCAGACTCAATAAGAAAACCATCCTCATCCTTAACTCCAAATGTCCATTCTTTACAGTTCCATCATTGTTACATTTATGGCATATGTTCGACGCCCTTATTTGGAGTGACTTACCACTAAGTAATGCTGTGATTTGAGCTTATTACCTTTCGATAAAAGGTCCAATAGCTTAGCCACTGAGGGACTGTTGATAGGTTCTTAAACCATTGTATCAGACTATTGATTAAATTACAGCCCAAATCCATCGTCAAAGTTCTTGAGTTGCTCAGTAAATTCATGGATCTATGTGCACAATTCCAGATGTTTCCTCTAAGATGCCAATACTTACGGTCTCGATAATAGTTGGTGATTCCAAAAACACATAAGAGAAAACTAGTTCTACCAGTTCTGATAAAACAGGAATAAAACAGTGCAGCTGTGCAGATCCATATCTGCGGTTGGAATTAAACAGAAGGTAAGCATGGCCTAGACAGGAAGCTTAGGAACATCTGGGATGAATATGTCAGCATTGTCAGTACAGTGTGTGAATCATGTAAGGATGAATAAACGGTTGCTGTAAATGATTTACACAGTGTTTATTAACATTCCTCCTAATAATCATAGTATTATTTTAGCACTGAAGCTTCATTTCTGACCTCATGCTTTATATCTATTCAAGTGCATCATCTAGATTGTATCCTTGTATAACCGAATGCTTGAATGCTAGTGATCTGTGGAACACACAATGTTTCAATGGTCATGACACATTTGTTTTAATGACACAGACTTGTATATACTTTGCTGATGGGGACTGATACAACCTGAACTACATTACTAATATTGATATATACTGAACTTCATTTACATTTCTAGCCATATGGCTCTCAATTATATTTAGCTGCAGTTCCATAATCCACCACAAAAAGTTGGTGGGCGCTGTTGAACTCGGAAAGGCTTTTCCATATACAGTACACCAAACATACAATCTTTCTGCTATACGTCCAATTTCAGCAGATGACCGTAAGACTTCAAACAGTCTAAAAACTTTTAAAATATTTCTGGAATAATGGTCAATACATTTACGAGTTATCAGTTCTGATTCAGTTTATGTAGAATTCAATAGAGTGTATAAAACAGATGCACATTTTTGACCCGATGGCCCATACACACGAGCTACAGCTTAATTCAGCATTTTTTTTTCTATTCACTTACATTCCTACAATTCTTTAAATAAGAAAGGAGCCGAGAAATGAAATATACATCGGCTTGTGGTAGAGGTTACTTTCTGTTCATGCTGAATTTCCCACCCTTGGCCTCAGAAAAGAAGATTGCAATCTTATGGATTTGATTGAAAAAAGAGAAATCTGCGTATTGTTAGGTAACTGTGACATTTTCTGAATTTGTATCAATTGCTTGTGGATATTTTAAATAAATATCCACAAGAATAAATATCAATGCTAATATTTATTTACTTTCAAGTATTAAAATTTCTGTTTCGTCCAACAACAAACAACAAAACGCTAAATAATTTTGATTTGTTTAAAATAATGAACGTAGAATTCATTTATTTTAGTTGAATTTCTACCCTGCGCATTTATTAATCACATGCACACAGTACAATTACTGCAGGGCTACTGAGGCCACGCCCCCTACATTTTAAAGAAGTTTTAAAGAAGTCTCTTATGCTTATCATTCAAGAATGCATTTATTTTATATAAAATACAGAACTAAACAATAATATTGTAAAATATATAATAAGAAATATTCATATTAAAAGTATGAATTCAAAATTAAAGTTTGCTATATGTTTATATTTGTTTGTTTATGATACAGTTTATATACATTTCTACCAATTTTTTATTTATTCCCATAATTCTAATAAATTCCCATAAACTTTTCATCTGGGATCACAAATTTCCCAAATATAGTTCACATGGAAAGTTTCCAGAAATTTACCAGACATTTGCCACCTATTTTCAACACTAATCCTTGCGCTAATAAACAGACAAAAATCTGCATAATATAGCAATAAGTTTCTTTATCATGGGAACTGGGAGCTCAGTGGTTAAGGATCTGGGCAACTCCCCAGAAGGGGTTAACTAGGATCAAGCCCCAGTATTGCCAATCTGCCACTTTGGGCCCTTGAGAAAGGCCCTTAACCCTCTATGCTCCAGGAGTGCTGTATTATGGCTGACCCCGTTGCTGAGCTATGCTAAGAAATAATTTCACTGTACATGTGACTAATAAAAAGCCCATTTACCAAAATATATTTTGACATCTTGTGTAGAACTCACAAACTCATTTAGAAACATTTTGACATATCAAGAAACATCAGAATAAACAAAACCGTCGTCTGCCAATCTCATCTGGGGATCTAACCGAGCACTTTATCCTACTTCCATCTCCGCCGCAGTTTCTTTTCATAGCTCGCAGCTCAGCTTTAAACCACACAACTGCGCTAAATGACTAAATAGGGCTGAGAAGCTCTGAGCATGTTGGAGATGTTTGGAGATGAACACAGCAGAGCATCTGGAGACCCTATTTAAAGAGTTCTTGTGTATGCACAGAGATGACGTTTGTACATTATTCCAGTGATTTAAATCAGACATGCGTCATTGAGATGGGGATTAAAAAAAAAAACCTATGAGGAAATATTTTTTCACCCGTTGCCTGCAAAATGAAGGTTTGTTGTATATTAATTTGCATTATTTATAATTATGTAATCTACTGTATGTTAGAAGATTTCATGATTTGATCATGATTAAATAAAGTGATTGAACTAATTAATAATTTAAAGATTTATGCTCCACCCTCTCAGCCCCATTATATTATATCCTATACCCACTGCACATGTAGGACAGATAGATAATAGGTAGATTTGAAGCTTTGTAATCTATGAATTTATTTACATATTGAAAGCCATCAAATAACTGAATCTGCAAAACAGACCTATCATTTATTTAACACCTTATCAAAAAGTAAAAAAAAATTATAATTTTTACTTTTTTTTTATAAATAATGTACCTGGCAATCCTTCAATCTCTGATCCACATGAAGGTCAAGTGTGAAATTTGAGTGTGAGAGTCTTGTACTTTTCTCAACAACAATAATTATTCATTTACTCCACCTACAAATATGCCAGGGGCACATTTGCTGGTCGGTAGTAAACTCAGCTTTCCCGAGGTGCGCTAACGTTTGCGGTGTTGTTCTGAGAGAAGATGAGTGACGGAAAAGAGAAGTGACATTTAGCCACAGCCATATGGCTAATGAGTGTGTTAATTCACTCTGCTTCGCTTATTCTAGCCCTCATATTTGCTTATTAGCTACACACACACACACACACACACACACACACACACACACACACACACACACACACACACACAGGTTCTGACAGATTCTGGAAATGAATATTAAAATTCCTCCATCTGTCTCAGTCACTCAGTTCTAATCCAGTTCAGTTTAAAAGAGCTTTATTAGCTTCCTTTCGACTGCTAACAGGAAATGAAGTCATATCGTTTTTTTGATAAATAAAAAGGTTGACGGTTTGTCTTACGCTGAAAATTGCTCATGACCGGTTCAGACACACAGCGTTCTGTCATCCAGAAATGTTCAGAAGTTAGAAATCATTAGACTGTTTGTTATTATAAACTGATAAATGATAGACGTGAAAAATGTTTTAGAAATATTTAAAGGTAATACAAAAAGATCAATTTGTCCCTAAAAGCAACAATTTAGAATGTTTTTAATTGATCTCATTATTATTAATAAGTTATGAATTCGAATGTAATACAATTCAAGTCACATTAATTTCTCATTGATACCAGTAATAAAAAAAATCACTTTAAATGATCTTATAGGCTTTTAATTGTCTTTGTACTTTACAGCAAAGTGAAATTCTTTCTTTGCATTTCCCACAGATGTAGGAAACTGCAGTCAGAGCACAGACAGGTAAAGGCCTTGCTCAAGGGCCAAACAGTGGCAGTGTTGTAATACTGGGGCTTAAACCCACAACCTTTGATCTTAACCAGTTCAATCACATTAATCACTTATTAATAACAACAAAAATAAATATTATTCATTAAAAAAATGTCATCACATATAATGACTCATTAATTACATAGTAATATCATGCTAAGTAAAAGTTTTCACTGTTAATAACATATTAATTAAAGAGTGACAATATAGCCAGTAAGTTTTTTATTTATTTATTATGTATATTAATATGCATATTAATAAAAGAAGAATAAAAAAAAACCTTAATCCAATCACTGTTAATTGTATAAATAAAAAAAAGTAGAAAATGTAATCACTTTGAATTACTTTTGAATAAGAATATTAGCTGGATTGGTCTTAATGGTGTTAGGACTTTGTAGAACTGTGGTGAGCAGAAAACCTCAAGTGTTGAAATCAACATGCTTCAACAGCACACAAGAAAATATTTTCATTTTTTTTTTTCATTTTTTCATAATTGGTGTTTTCTTTAAATGAAAACTCGTGATCCTAAAACAGCACTTTAAGTGCTACACGGCTTTATCCATCTCGAGAGGTTGTTTCTCTTGAAGGCGAGAACGCGACGGCACTTCACGTGGCACGGATCGCTCGTTGGCCAGAGTAATTGCAGACGATTTGATCTTGACCTTGTGCTTGCGCTCCATGTTGTGACGGCTTTTCCCCCTTGTTCCTGCCTCTGATTATGTGCTTCGGCTATGAACAGCTCTTTACTCGCAAGAGGCCTGGTGTCCTTATGCAAATGGATGTTTTATCGTTAGACGAAAAGCAAAATGGAACAGCAAAATGTGTGTGTGTGTCGGGTGGGGTGTGTGGGGGGGTGCGGTGTGGGGGTTTAGTGCAGCTGTGGCTCAGTGGGGTTTATGATTTCTTACAGCAGTAAAACGTCTGGATGGTGAACGCACTGAACCGGACTTTCAATTGTGCGTTCTTTGTCTCTTTATGTAGTGGCCTTTAGCAAAGCACTTAGGAGCTTA
>NC_139587.1:1779755-1799755 GCF_946808225.1 Silurus aristotelis | reverse complement strand
GAGAGAGAGAGAGAGAGAGAGAGAGAGAGAGAGAGAGAGAGAGAGAGAGAGAGAGAGAGAGAGAGAGAGAGAAGAGAGAGAGAGAGAGAGAGAGAGAGAGAGAGAGAGAGATGAGGAGAGAGAGAGAGAGAGAGAGAGAGAGAGAGAGAGAGAGAGAGAGAGATGAGGAGAGAGAGAGAGAGAGAGGAGAGAGAGAGAGAGAGAGAGAGGAGAGAGAGAGAGAGAGAGAGAGAGAGAGAGAGAGAGAGAGAAAGAGAGAGGGTTTCCACTCAGAAAATTAGATTCTAACTAAACACCTGAATTTTTTTTTTATTATTATTTTTTGAGGCCTTGACGTGTGGTGTTTCGTTTAATGGTGACTTTGTTATAGGAAGTTGTTAATATTTTGCGTGACTCGAATTGTATGAAATGGTACAAGAACGTTCTGATAGCATGAAACAATTAGCCAAATGCTCAATCACAAACGCTGACAGTCCATTAAATGGAAGTGCCATGCATGAGCGTACTATTTTTCATGTGAGATCCTTTATTTCACACGCAGAAAACATCCGCGATGCTCGATTCAGGTTGTTTTGTTTTTATATTTACTCATTAAACGAGTACCAGATTAATTATCCCCAGCTAATAGATTGTGATGTGTCGCTAATGATGCTCGGCATAAATCAGCTGCTCTGGCAAAAAGAAGGGAAAGTGATGGTTCGTGGAAAGTGAACGTCTCAGAAGACTATTCTCCGAGACTTATGTCTCTAAGGTGCATAAGTGTGCGGTTGTAGTTCTGATGATGCTTCCATGCAGAAAATAATCGAATCTGTGCAGCACGAAGGCACAGAGGCAAATACAAAATGTTGCACTGAAGGTGCAGATAGTCAGAGATCCACACTGCATTTATGTAGTTAAGCTTCGAGAGTGTACATGAGGTGGAATTGTGACTATTAAAAGCCAAATGGTTCACAATTTAGTTTTGTTTAAAATTTAAATTTATTAAATAATAGAATTAATTTTGTGTTTGTGTTTTGTGCTTTTTGATGCCCTACCTGAATCAATCCACCTCTTAATCCCATCATTATGATGCCACGTCTATAGAAACCATCACTATTACAGAGAAACGCAGTAAAACAAAGCACTGCATCACAGGCAGGAATTTCATCCAGGAAGAATTTGTCATCACTAATGCAAAACCTAATGAACACAATTCAACACTTCTCCTTTCACTGTAGTCGCAGCAACAACGTCCGGATACATCATCTCTAGCAGAAGCATCAATTTTCACCTCATAAAATCACCTCGGGTTTTGCCTGCATTTGAAATGGAGGCAAAATGTTTGTGTTTTTCTGCAAATTTAACAGAAACGTGTTTGAACCTGTTTTAACCGACCTTTTCTCACGATGTCCAGGTTTCCTTGAAAAGTTCTTCTTGTAAACATCCTTGTAAGTGTATCTACCAAATCAAGATCTTCTCCTCTGTCAGTCATTGTAGAATGACAAAACTAACAAAAAAAAAACAGCTATTAAATTCACACAAATATTTGTAAACTTGTGCAGTTTGCTGCAGATGCAGGTTGCAAACTCTGACTAGTGCCCTCTCTGACCATCCAATCAAAGGACGTGAAAATGCTGATGCTGTCTGCTAGAGGGCCTCAGAGTGGCCGACTTGAAATCTGATTGGTTACAGCAACAGCTTTGAGCAACATGTACTTTAATATATATAATTTAGGGCAATGGTGGTCCAGTGGTTTAGGCTCTGTGTTACTGATCATAAGTTTGGGGGTTTAAACCTCAGCACTGCCAAGCTGCCACTGTGCCCTTGAGCAAGTCACTTAACCCTATCTGCTCCAGGAGGGCCGTTCCATGGGTGACCCTGCGCTCTGACAAGCTGGGATGTGCAAAAATGGGAAGTGGTAGCTCAGGGGTTAATGTGGAGGGCTACTGATCAGAAAGTAAAGGGTTCAAGCCCCAGCCAAGCAGCCACTTTTGGGCCCTTGAGCAAGGCCCTAACCCAGAGGGTGCCGCACCAGCTTCCAAACAAGCTGGCATATGCCAAGTAAGAATTTTACTGTGCTGTAATGTATATGTGACAAATAAAAACGATTCTATTCTATACAAAGGCTCTTGAACTATACATTGTGTAGACTTAACGCAGGTTCATTTGACCCCCAGCATCAATCCAATCAGATTTCAGTCATTACATCACGTGATGCCAACAAAATCATGAAAAGGAACCTACGGTGGCCGAGAAGTGCAAAACACATCAACAAATCCAAAAACAAATTAACAAATTCAAAAACAAATTAACAAATCCAAAAACAAATTAACAAATCCAAAAACAAATTAACAAATCCAAAAACAAATCAACAAATCCAAAAACAAATCAACAAATCCGAAAACAAATTAACAAATTAGAAAACACTAACAAATCCAAAAACAAAATAACAAATCCAAAAACAAATTAACAAATTCAAAAACAAATTAACAAATCCAAAAACAAATTAACAAATTCAAAAACAAATTAACAAATCCAAAAACAAATTAACAAATCCAAAAACAAATCAACAAATCCGAAAACAAATTAACAAATTAGAAAACACTAACAAATCCAAAAACAAAATAACAAATCCAAAAACAAATTAACAAATCCGAAAACAAATTAACAAATTCAAAAACACATTAACAAATCCAAAAAACACAACGACAAGCCAGACAAACCAGAAAAGGTAGGTGGAAACTTACAGATCATTGGACAAGACACCTGTCAGTCAAGATATACAGGTGAGTGACAGGTGTCTCGTCCAATGATCTGTAAGTTTCCATTCGCAAACTATACCTACCTTTTCCGGTTTGTCTGGCTTGTCGTTGTGTTTTTTGGATTTGTTAATGTGTTTCGTGCAACGATTCAGACAAACCGGAAAAGGTAGGTAGTTTGTGAATGGAAACTTACAGATCATTGGACGAGAGACCTGTCATTCACCTGTATATCTTGACTGACAGGTGTCTTGTCCAATGATCTGTAAGTTTACGTTCACAAACTATACCTACCTTTTCCGGTTTGTCCGAAATGTGTATGAAATCTTATAACTTTGTTTCTTGTACATGTGTAAAATCGTCCGTTTACTTTAAACTTTTTTATATTATTTGGATTAGTGTACCTTTAAATATAAAAAATAACAGAAATAAACATTGGCAAGCAAGGAGACACTGGAATTAATCCAAAGATACTTTGAGGAAGGAAATTCATATGCAGTGATTTTGGAGATGCTGCAGTATATCATGACAAAAAGATCTAAGAAATTTTACGATTTGGCACATGTTTTACGACGGATGACCTTCCTAACGCAACCCTCCCCATTTATCCGAGCTTGGGACCGGCACTGTTTGTGCAACTCTAATGGCCGGGTTCGGTTCCCTGATCGGGAATCGAACCCGGGCCTCGGCGGTGAGAGCACCAAATCCTAACCACTAGACCACCAAGGAACCCAAGCTGTGGTAACCAATAACAGAGACGACTTTCTTGTTAATAATATACTTCTGATGGGAAAATTTTATATACAAAATCGAAATACTTGAAACCAAGGTTTTTTTGTTTTTTTTTGCATTTTATAATGAGTTTATTTCTTTCACAACAGACCTAAAAGTGATTAGAAAGAAAAATGCAATGAATCTTTTGTCCTTTATAGAAAAATATGATTTACAGAATAAACCATAGCCCTGTTTATTTTTACCCTTTTTTTACTTTAATTTGATTATTATTATTATAAATTGTATTTATGTATGTGTATATATTTGTATTTTTATGCACCTGTTCTGTGTATTGTAATTTAAATTGTACATGTTATTGCCAAGTTGTTTGTATATGGTTAATTGCTTAATAAAAACATAAATAAATAAATGAATAAATAAATAAATAAATAAATAAATAAATAAATAAATAAATAAATAAATAAATAAAAGGGGGGAAAAAGTTGTACTTCCTGTATATTTTGAATGACAGGTGTCTCGTCTAATGATCTGTAAGTTTCCATTCGCAAACTATACCTACATTTTCCGGTTTGTCTGGCTTGTCGTTGTGTTTTTTTGGATTTGTTAATGTGTTTTTGAATTTGTTAATTTGTTTTCAGATTTGTTATTTTGTTTTTGGATTTGTTAGTGTTTTCTAATTTGTCAATTTGTTTTCGGATTTGTTAGTGTGTTTTTGGATTTGTTGTTTTGTTTTTGAATTTGTTAATTTGTTTTCGGATTTGTTAATTTGTTTATGGATTTGTTAATTTGTTTTTGGGTTTGTTAATTTGTTAATTTGTTTTTGGGTTTGTTAATTTGTTTTTGGGTTTGTTAATTTGTTAATTTGTTTTTGGATTTGTTAATTTGTTTATGGATTTGTTAATTTGTTTTTGGGTTTGTTAATTTGTTAATTTGTTTTTGGGTTTGTTAATTTGTTTTTGGGTTTGTTAATTTGTTTTTGGATTTGTTAATGTGTTTTGCACTTCTCGGCCACAGTAGGAACCACCTAAAGAGACCCATTCTACATTAAGTCTCCAATTTCTGTTGTAATAACCTCTAGATTTTGTGGAGATTCATTCAGCCACATGGGTGTTAGTAAAGTCAGCTACTGAGGTGAGGAGGCCTGGGGTGCAGTCAGTGCTCACATACATACCAACGGTGTTCAGTAGGTCCAGAGCCCTGCAGCAGTAGATCTTCCACTCTAACCCATAAAAAGCATATATTCATAGCTCTGGATTTGTGCACAGGGGCATTGTCATGCCAGAACAGGGTTAGGTCTTAATGTTCAAGTGAAGATTAAATGTTTCTAAAGACATTCCAAGGACAAAAGAACCAAATATGACTGGAAAAGTCATAAACAAATACTTTTATATATATATATATATATAGTGTAGAAAAGAATAGAAAAAAGTTATAAATCCTTTTGGTTTTCCAACATGAGTTCTCGATAGTGGACTAGTTGTTTAACGTGATTGTTACGGCTTCAGTACATGTATTTATAGTCTCTTTATAGTTTTCCGTGTGATGATTCAGGTTTGCATTGCATGCCGCTTGCAGAAGAACACGTGGGTGTTAAAGTAAAAAAAAGAAAAGAAAGTGCGCTTTGAGATTCGGATACTTTCATGTTTATTTCTAATAAGATAAAGGTTTCGGAGCAGCACCAGTGAGTTGATTTTATTTTGGTGAAACAGCAGGTACCGGATCGCACTGATTGATGGGACGTGGATGCGGAAACGAATCTGCGAGGCTGAGAGTCTGAACAATTCGTCTACCAGTCAAGAATATGTTATATTCATTCAAACTAATGTACAGAAAATACACAATATGGACCTTAAGATTGATATGTCTTTTTTATTTTAAACATCCCATTCCACATTTAGTCTCTGGAGGTATTGATGTACAAGTAGGTGAGATGAGGATGCCTGTGGTGTTATAGGGGGGTTAAAAGCTGCTCATGGTGTAGTTACAGTATGGGGTAGTTATGGTGTGTTTATAGTGTTGTTATGGTTTTGTTATTGTGTAGTTCCAGTATTGGGTATTTATAATGTAGTTATAGGATGGTTATGGAGTAGTAACAGTATTATTAATTATGTGGTGTTTATAGTGTAGTTATGTTGTGGTTATAATGTAGTTGTGGGGCTTAGTTTATTGTGTAGTTATGGTGTATTTAGTGGTTATGAGGTGGTTATTAGGCAGTTATGGGTTGGTTATGGTGAAATTATGAGTGATAATTTAATTGATATGAGCTGTTACACAAAAGTTCAACTTCTCTCTCTCTCTCTCTCTCTCTCTCTCTCTCTCTCTCTCTCTCTCTCTCTCTCTCTCTCTCTCTCTCTCTCTCCCCTCTCTTTCTCTCTCTGAAAAAGACTGAAATGACTGTTTTGTTTTAATCATTTCCATAGCCGGGTCATAAAAAAATTTTCTCTAGGAGAAATGATTCAGTGTGTATGTGTGTGTGTGTGTGTGTGTGTGTGTGTGTGTGTGTGTGTGTGTGTGTGTGTGTGTGTGTTTGTGTGTTTTCTGGCAAATAAGGTAAACGCATGTACACCAAAGTCATTTCATCACTACTGCTTTCATGAGAACATTTTGTTGCCTCAAGTGCAGCAATAAGATTGTGTTTGTGTGCGTGTGTGTGTGTGTGTGTGTGTGTGTGTGTGTGTGTGTGTGTGTGTGTGTGTGTGTGTGTAAGACCTGGCCCTAATAGCAACATCTTAAGAAGCGTTATCTCTGTGAACAAACAGCACCACATTAAGCTCAGTGTGTTTTCCATTTAGGCCACTCCACGAACACATCTATATCAGTTACGAGCAGCGTCCTAAAGGTCATGCAGTCCCCAAACCTTTTTAACTACATTTACTATATTTCATTCACTTCTGTATGTGTGTGTGTGTGTGTGTGTGTGTGTGTGTGTGTGTGTGTGGTGTGTGCATCAGGAGAGAAAGAACGAGCACGGTGAGCCCAGCAGCTCTCCTAAACGCCCCCCAGAATCGATGTGCTGATTAACTCTGCAGCTCGCCATGCTAATCTCATTCGGAGATAATTCTGCTGAGCTCTTATCAGAACCACGCATCCTTCTTCTTCAGCGCAGATTACGTTCACTAGGGAGATAGCTGCGAAAGAACTCGCTGCGCTAAAGTGAAGACATTAATTACACATGAATAGAGGACAAAGTGATCTCTCGCATTCATGACCTGTTTTTTTTTTTTCTTTTCTTTTTTTTTCATTCAGTGCTACATGCTTTTCTGGCTTTTTTTATTCAGAAATATATAAACAAAACAAATAGAAATTATTAGAGTAGATTACAGACAAAGTAAATCAGATTGAGCAATAAAATACTTAATACATGAGAAGAAACTGTAGTTAAATCAAGAAATGTTCGAGATACCATATGTAATTACTAGATTATGCAGTATTTCTAAAGAAATTACAAAATCATATACTATATAATAATATAATTGTATTTTTTATACATGATACAATAATTTCTTAACTATTATAATAAAATAAATTAAAAACCTAATAAGGTCAAATAAATGATAATAGATGAGCAACAAATAATTAATGTACATTTAATTTAATTTATTTACTAGATTTTATTTAATGAATTGTTTAATTCATATTTGAATAAGTGCTTTTATTATTTATTTATCCATTTAACTAGCATTTAAAACCATTTCAAAATTCTTTATCAGTTTGTGCAGAAAAGTGGAGGTTATTATAGCAGCAAATGGAGACAAATCGTGGAATGGGATCTAAACCTAGATCAATCTATGAACAAGTGTTTCTCAACATTTTTCCATGTCCTGTATACTGTATGAATTAATGGTAGGAATGGATGATTGGTAGAGGTGTAACAGCACACAGGGTCAGTACACACCTCGGTCATTTTAAAAAAATTTTCAATAATTTACATCTTTATAACAATTTTAAATAAAATGTTTGCTTGGTTAAATAATATATATATATATATATATATATATATATATTTTTTTTTTTTTATATTATTTTATAAAAGAAAATAAATATAAATCAAATGAATGCAATACACTATTATATTTGTTAAATTAAGCAATCAATTAAATCGGCACTAATTAAATGGATTAAATACAATTAAATAAATGTTTGTTGGACCCTTTTTGGGTAAAGTGTGTGTGTGTGTGTGTGTGTGTGTGTGTGTGTGTGTGTGTGTGTGTGTGTGTGTGTGTGTGTGTTTCACATTTAATATAAAATTTTCTAAAGATAGGATTTTTTCAGCAGACTTCAACAAATGTCTTCATTCCTTACAACCTTCATTCATTCACTCTCTCGAGATGTAAAATTGTCAGAATTTTCATCTTTTAAGAGAAATTCCTAAAATTAGACATAAAACTCTAAAGAATCCCTAGCGCTAGCGTTATCTGCTAGTCACTTCCTGTTTAGCGGATAACGATCATGCTATGCATTTTTCTCCACAGTGACACTGCGCTGCCTCTAGTTTCTTTTATACCCCTGGCATTGTTGTTTATGTTTTCAAGTTCATGTAAAATGTAAAATAAAAGAGCGATTAAGAGATTTAATAAACTTCTGGTCCACCACTTAATACGTTCTATAATAAGTGATTTTAAACAATGTTACACATGTAAAAAGGATTGCATTCGGTATATGTGTGTTTCCAGCCAAAAGCCCTGTACCAAAGAAAAGTCGGTGCGAATACATATACACATCTAATGATTAAAGCAGATTTTTTTGGGGCAGGACACACATCTTTATTTGTGACAGAAACTGAAAAATCAGGAACAGTACCAAAGAAGTACAAGGACTTCTTTGTGTCACTTTACTCTGACTTTGAAACACTCGCAGCTCGGCCAAGTCTTTTCCAGCTTATCACTTTATTACTTCCGAATTGAACCTTCGCCCCTCACTTCCTCTCTCTCTCTCTCTCTCTCTCTCTCTCTCTCTCTCTCTCTCTCTCTCTCTCTCTCTCTCTCACACACATATTCTGTCTCTTTTTTCTCTTTGAGACAGAAAAAAGAAAAAACGATTATTGGCTTTTAATAAAAATGTATGGGAGGAAAAAAAAACTTTCCATTTCTGGGAGAAGGAAAAAAAAGAAAGTGTGAGATGCTATCGAGGCATTCAGCACCATTTCCTTCCTAATGACTTTGTAATGCATTTCATCCAATTTGAGAGAAGGGAGAGTATGTGTGTGTGTGTGTGTGTGTGTGTGTGTGTGTGTGTGTGTGTGTGTGTGTGTGTGTGAGGGGTTGGAGCGTTTTTTTAGATCAGAAATTCTAACAATATTTAATTGTGTCAGTAAAGTGGGACAGCGCAGCAATGTGACCTTCCACAAACTCAAATCATTCCTTCTTTCCTCTTTCGCTCAGTCCCACATGTTCTCATTAGAGTCGGTGACACAGTGTTCACCATCGCCAGCTCGTCACAAAGTCGACGCCAGAAACAACCCGCATAGGCCGTTATGGCACCAGATAAATTATGCAAACCGCACTTATGGCAAAGTGCAATTTGCAAGTTCACGAGCTGCTCTGGTTTTTCTTTCTCTCTTTCTTTCTTTCTCTCTTTCTGCCAACACCACTTGTTTTTTTTTCATCCCCGCAACTCTGAAACGTTTTTATGCCACATTATCTTCTAAAATATGTGTCGTTTTCTAGAGATTTTTTCGCGACGTCCCTTTTCTGCGATATCACAAAGAAATCTGACAGCTCGAGGAAATCTCTTGGCCTTAAAAGCGAGCGATAACTAGGCCACGTTGGCTATTCTGTGTGAACGCTGGTCCAGGACGCAGCCGTTTGATTGGCGATCTTTCAGATCCTTGGGCTTCAAGTGCACAAAGATGGAGAGGATGAAGACCAGATGAAGTTGAAGGCTTTAATTCAGTTTTCATTAAAAAAAAAATTAAACAAGTCAGTGTTTGTGGTTGGAAGCAGCTGCTGTAGAGTTTGAGAGTAAAATAAAAGAGTATACATAATAAATGACACGAGGGGCAAAAAAAGAACTATGAGATATAAAAGATGTTCAAATCTACCGAAACTCCTCCGCGTATGTATTTATACCTTTTTGTGTACTGAACGAAGAAATGATTCAACCCAGGAAAGCAGGTCAAAGTCAGAAATGTTGTGTTTTATATAATTTAATAGATAAAGGGATTGTAAGATTCACGGATTTGCATCAGTGCATCGACGCAAAAGTTGAAGATGTGATGCTTTGATTTAAAAAATTGCATCCCATCTTAACGGTTTTTCAAGTGAATTATCTCAGCACTGCATATGATTAACATGGCAGAGGTAGAGCTGTAACTTCCCGGAGACAGAGCAGGAAAAGAACGTCTGGTTTTATTGAATCTTTTTTCTTTTGCCTGTTTGTGAAAGAGCCGTGCGTTAGAAGTCAGGAAGCACTTAAGGAAGTTGATGATTTGCTGTTTGTCTTAACCAAAGAAATGAAGCAATCAATAACATATTGATTTGTTGAGCGTCACATTTGTCCATTGATTCTCATTGTGTTCTCAAACATATTGCATTGCATCAGTAGCTGCTTCATATTTATCTTTAATGTATTGTAATGTTGGTTATGCATCAAGGTGCGATTTGCATCAGCCTCAGCACATCAGTAATATAGAGTATATTGACATACTAAATAAATAATTAATCATTTATTCATTCTCTCTTTCTCTTTCTCTCTCTCTCTCTCTCTCTCTCTCTCTCTCTCTCTCTCTCTCTCTATATATATATATATATATATATATATATATATATATATATATATACTTTTTTTCTGACATAATGACTTATTTAGTGTCATAATTTTAAATAAATAAATAACCGAAAACATTCACAAAGGTGTGTAGGCTGTGTGTGTTGGATTAAGAGTGTGTGTGTGTGTCAGTGTGTGTGTGTGTGTGTGTGTGTGTGTGTGTGTGTGTGTGTGTGTGTGTGTGTGTGTGTGTGTGTGCATGCTAAGATTTATTTATTTTTTTTTTTTTAGAGTTACTTCGCTGGCCATCTGGAGAAACAGAAAGAACATGACGCTGATGACATACAGATCCTGTCAGAAGTTTGGAACATCGAGTCTCTTATGGTTTTTGAAACACATCCATGTTCCTTCTGTTTCTATGCAACAAACTCAGTAAAATGCAAAAACATACAAGAATTAGACAATGAATGACGGATGAAAGTTTTGTACACAGATGGACATTTGTGCCTCTACCAGAATAGCCTGTGTGAGATGGAGAACAGGAGATTGATCAGACTCCCTCACCCCCACACTCACACATGGAGGTGGAAACGTAATGGTTTGGGGTTGTTTCGGAGCAGGGAAGATTCCTGGAAAGTGAAATGGAATCCTGAACCAACACGGCTACCATTCTATTCTATATTTCAACACCATGCAGTTCCGTCTGGACTGCGGCTCATTGGAACCGACTTCACCACACAACAAGACGATGAGCCGAAGTGTAAGTCTGAGTTCTGAAAGTGTTATTAAGAGAGTTGCCTGGAGTGATATCTATCATGGAACGACCTGCCCAGTCACCGCACCTAAAACCTACTGAACTGCTCTAAAAAGAACTGCATCACAAGAAAGAAAGAAATCTCCAACTAGTAAAGAACATATTTTTATGTTTAACGCTGAAAATTTTGGAGAAATTAACTGTCCAGATGCTGGAAGTGTGTAAAAAGGAAGGAATTTTCCCTGAAAATGAAGTGGAACATCTGTACATTTATAGATTTGTTTGGTCAAAGTAAATTGGATTACAGTTATATGTACAGGTATATTCAGATTTAAGATTACATTGAAAGAAACCAAAAATGACAGCTGAATGGTTAAAAAAGCATCTGGCACTAAGTGTAATAATGCAGCTCAGCCACTGTGACGCCTCGGCTACACTCGGCTCATTATCTCCAGTAACACGTCTTCAACATACCTGTACACTGCCATAAAATAAAATACCATTCAATCAACTCGTCTAGGAAATGTACAAAAACACTTCACTACAGTTTACAATGATGGCTATGAATATTTACTTTCAAACAGTTTGTGTAAAAAAACAAACAAAAAAACAAACTGAGAATGATCCCAAAAAATAAGTCCATGTTTATGGTTGAAATGAACTGCAGTTGAAGAGAATCTCAATAAAATGTACCTGGAGACAATAAATTACATTTATTTCCAAAACATAAGAATGTGAAGATGTCAAAAAGTTACAGAAACATCTAATATTTTTGCGACAGGATATGATCTGTTCTCTGTCCACTCTTAACAGTAAAGGTTCATTAATGGTTCTGTAAAGAACCTTAAACACAACTTTCCATTGTATCAAAGGTTCTTCATAGCAGAGGTTTTTCTGTACAATAAAGCAAGGGAACTACCTGTTTTGGTATTTTAGAAAGCTCCTACCTATTGGGAAAAGTGGCAATAGTACCAGAGAATGTTTTTATTGACACACCAAAACGTAGTTTCTCAAAGAACCATTTACTGCAAAGTTCTTCAGGGAAGGGAAAATGGTTCCTCTGTGGCATCTCTACAAAAAAAACCCTTGGTTTGTTCTGGCACCTTGAAAATAAAGAAATTAAAGATGTACCACCAAAAATCCACATCTGATTTTCCCCGCTATGGTGTTCTGTTACTTCAAGCTTTCCGCACAAACTAGCTATCCATCTTACCTCAACTTCAACATTTCATCAGCAATGCCTACCACGGCTTGCTCTTTGCTCCTGCTCCTTGAAGGAAATAGCAAGATGTGTGGATAAAGAAAGAGTGATTGAGTTTTAAACAGATGAACAGGGAATCTGTCAGTGTGATCTCCTGCCCTGGATTGGAGTTAATTAGCGCTCCTGCTGCGTTCTCTCTGTAACGCCTCTCAGAGGTAGCGGGAGCTGCTAGCATTGCTCAGTCAGAAACATGGCCTCCGTCCAACATCACGGCAGGAATCTGGACAGGGCAGAAGGAAAAGACTGATCCTGGGGAAGTGTACTTCTTCTGCTTAGGTCTTGTATACTTTTTTTTTCTTATTGCGGAGAATGTGAGGTGTGGAGAGAAATCTCATTGACGATGCGATAGAATTTAAAGGCTGCGACAATCCAAACGTAGCTAACATCAGGAAACTCTTCTTTAGTGCATAGTGTTCAACATCTTTCGTAAAAGAGGCGTGGCCTAAATCTTCAATATGTATATATACATACATACATTATGTGTATATTACACTATGTGGATAAAAGTATTTAGACACCTGATCTTTCTAGCCATATGTGATCCCTCAACATGTAATTGTTCCTTTACTTGAACTAAAAGATTCAAACCTGTTCTAGCATGACAATTCCCATGTGCACAAAGTCAGCTCCATGAAGATCTGCTTCTTCACCTTACCTACTTCAGTACCTGGTTTTTCTAACATGCTTGTGGATGAATAATTTCCACCAACCTTGAAAATTCTAGTGAAACATCTGTGGAGGTTATTCTAACAGCAAATGGGAACCCAAGGTCAATTAGATCAGTTAGGACAAAATTAATGGCACCCTTTTTTAGTCCTTTTAATCTTTTATGGAGTTGTGTAGGTGTGGCTAAATGGAACCTTGTGTATGAACGGGTGCATATTTCTCAATCTCTGGTGTTTGTAATTTTTTAATGATTTATAATCACCCACTTGGGGATGGGTTCCCTTTTAAGGCTGGTTCCACTCAAGGTTTGTTTCTTATACCATCTAAGGGAGTTATTCCTTGTCACAGTCACCCAGGTCTTGTGCACCAGGGATAAATACATGTCAGTTTAAATTGTAAGTGAATTCTGTAAAGCTGCTTTGAGAGAATGTCTATTCTAAAAAGTGCTATAAAAATAAAATTGACTTAAATTATGAAGAAATCAGATGTGAATTATTTATTTGTTTATTTGTTTGTTTTCCTTGAAACATTTAAAGACATTGAATTATGAAACCTGTAGACTTTTCGCTTGAGTGTCTGGAACACTCTCTTTAATGGTGCGTGAGGCGGCGTGGGATTTACCGGAAAATTAGCGAGGTACTGAATTTGCACAATGCACTCGGCTCGGTTTCAGTCTAATGAGAGTTGAACTAGAATGTGTGTGTGTGTGTGTGTGTGTGTGTGTGTGTGTGTGTGTGTGTGTGTGTGTGTGTGTGTGTGTGTGTTTGAAATAAATAAAAGCTTCCATATTAATTGCTTGGCCGCTGCTCCTCTTTTCTTTCCGTCCAGAGGGTAACGTAGTAAATTGAAAGCCATTTTTTGAGCGCCAGACCGTAAATTCCGGAGGGTTGGAGAGATGGAGGGAGAGCAAGTCGAGTGGCTCGGCATGATTTACGAGCGATGGAGCGATTGAGAATGTACCTGAATGACAGAGCGAAGGAATCACCCGACGTTCACTGTTGTCGTATTGTAATCTGCATAAATTCCTCCCAACCTTCTGTTCTCTTTTCGTCCTCTTCCTCTTCTCGTTTTCCTCGAGCAGCTGGCTTTCAGTGCTTCGCTGAGGCACTTTTATAATTAAAATAACGTTTACTTTGCACTGAATCACCTTCCTAACCTTCTTAGTCTGGACCTTTGCTCGGTTAAGGTTGTGTTATTGTTGCGTATTTTAATTAAAGTGACTTCTCAGAGGTGAGTGGAAGAAAGAAAAGAGAGAAAAAAGTGAGGGAGAGAAGCACGAATGCTAATGAATGCTAAAGCGGCCTTATCGTTCTTCTCCCTGCGGACTCTCGTAAACAAGATAACGCCGTCCAAATAAATGGTGGTTATTTACCCCAGTGACATCTGATCAAACAGCATCATACTGATACACCCTACCACAACAAACACCAGCTGAAACACATACACACACACACACACAAACACACTCTTCCCCATGTATCGCCTCCACATTCACACACTGGCGATAACAAAGAGTGAAATCTCCACTGCCGAGCTGCCAGAGCCGTGTTTGCGGTTTGCGACATTGTGATGCCGTCATGCAGAGAAGCAGATTGATGGAGACGAGAGTCTGCAGGCCTCCTGAGGCGCGCCATGGGATTTTTATTTCACAAAGCCATTTACAGTTTGGGTTTTTAGACAGAAACGTGGACGGATCGCTGAAAATGAAACCTGGAAGGTGTCTGTCTGCCAGACGGAAGTTCTTCTACACAGTCTTGAGATTCATCACACGTACACACATGCACACACTCCATACATGGGGTTTTCAAATCTGGGTGATTTAGTGGGACAAAAGACAATGGCGGAGTCTAAAGTAAGTCCGAATAAACAGGGCGGAGTCTAAAGTAAGTCCGAATAAACAGGGGGAAGTCTAAATTAAGACCGAATAAACAGGGCGGAGTCTAACGTAAGACCGAATAAACAGGGCGGAGTCTAACGTAAGTCAGAATAAACAGGGCGGAGTCTATGGTAAGTGTAAATTAACAGGACTAGGTCTAGGGTAAGTGTGAATGAACAGGGCGGAGTTTATAAAAAGTGTAAATGTACAGGGCGGAGTCTATTGTAAGCGTAAATGAACAGGGCGGAGTCTATAGTAAGTTTAAATGAACCAGGCGGAGTCTAAGGTAAGTGTAAATGTACAGGGCGGGGTCTAAAGTAAGTGTAAATAAACAGGGTGGAGTTTATAATGAGTACAAAAAAGGGTGGAGTCACTGAATGAATGAAATACTATGAAAAACGTGGCTACAATAAACATCTAATAAATAAACATGTTTAACTTGTAATAATGGTGGCCTTGCTATTATTAATAATAATAATAATAATAATAATAATAATAATAATAATAATAATAATAATAATACATACATACATACAAATATATAAACAAATAAATAAACACATTTTTGACTCTAGAACATGCACCAATATCATAATTTAAGATAGATAGATAGATAGATAGATAGATAGATAGATAGATAGATAGATAGATAGATAGATAGATAGATAGATAGATAGATAGATAGATAGATAGATAGATAGATAGATAGATGGATGGATGGATGGATGGATGGATGGATGGATGGATGGATGGATGGATGGATGGATGAAAGAAGTTTTTCCCATCACATGACCGAGACACTCCAGTCCTGTTCCCAACACACTCCCACGCAGTCCTTGTTTTCCTCTCTTTCTTTCCTGCAATCCTCTTTATCATTTCCTCCTCCTTCATTTCATCCCTTCTGCCAGGATTTATCTCTCGCTTGCCCTTCCCTTCATCCTCAACTCCACGGAGCCGTCAGTGCCTTGATTTGCGCTCCTCCAACGATGCGGCTTAAATTATCACCGTCTGTTATTAAACGGGAGCAGTCGGCCCACTCGCGCACATACACACACACACACGCACACGCGCTCACACACACACACACACACACACACACACAGTTGAGAGGGGTACCTGCTACATCAGCCGTGGGATATGAGCTGTAAAAAACAGCAGTGTAAGCAAATCTGGTCCAGATTTACCAACAGCACCGGCCCGGCTCTCGCACATCTATCACAACACATGGCATGAGTGACAGGACATGACACGTGTGTGTGTGTGTGTGTGTGTGTGTGTGTGTGTGTGTGTGTGTGTGTGTGTGTGTGTGTGTGTGTGTGTGTGTGTGTGTGTGTGTGTGTAGAGTGAGCACAGAAATTGCTGTGAATATGTAACTCTTTAGTCTCGTGTTTTGTTTTTTTTTTCACAAAAAAGAAAACAATTGAAACTCAGTTTTGTTCACTTAGTTTATGTGAAAAGACTCGAATGTGACTCTCAGCACACTGATCTATTAATAGAATGATATTATTGACTCAAACACTGATTGATTTCTATTACAATCATCATGAACCCAAAACCTTCTTTTCAACTACTTAAAAAAATTCACGTGTGTGGTGGTGAGTTTGAGTCTGGAGTTTCTTCATTATTTATTCCTCTTTAAATGTTCTGCTTGATGTTGAACTGATGCTGAACTGTATGTTGGTGATCAGTAGATGCACCAAGCGCTGATCAGACCACGTGTAAAATAGAGCGTGCACTCGACCCTGATTGGTGACTCGCTGCGTGTTTCACCAGTTACGTTTTTATCCTCGTATATAAAAAGGAACGACTGATTTCACTAAACGTAGTCGAGTAAAAAGTAGGAGATTTGACTGTGAAATGCAGTGAAGTTAAATTAAGTCTCCCCAAATGGAAATAGTTCAGTAAAGTATAGATACGTGAAAAAACTACTACTTTTTTCAGCTGATTCCATTAGGGGTCGCCACATAGGATCATCACTCTACATACCCCCTGTCCTCTACATCTGCCTCTTTCAATCCAACTACCTGCATGTCCTAGAGAATTAAGAAAAAAAAATTCAAGATTGGATGATTCAACTTTCTAGTATTAAATTCTAATAAGACAGAGATTTTGCTCATCGGCCCAAAATCCGCTCCAGAATCTCAACCTGCATTAAGACAGATGTTCTGTAACTACTAGTGCAACAGTAAAACTCGTCCATGCGTTCATGACCTCCAGACTGGTCTATTGTAATGCATTACTAGGTGGATGTTCTGCATCATTAATAAAAAAGCTACAGTTTGTCCAGAATGCAGCAGCCAGAGTTCTCACAAGGTCACCATAAACCCCAATCTTCTCATCCTACACTGGCTTCCTGTTAAGTTTCAAATCCACTACAAACTACTGCTTTTTACCTACAAAACACTAAATGGTTTATCTCTAACACGCTACAATTCGTCACGCTCCCTGAGATCTCTGGACTTCTAGTAGTTCCTTAAAGATTTATGTTCAAACTCTTGATGTCACACAAATGAAGATGGGTTCCCCTTTTGAGTCTGGTTCCTCTCAAGGTTTCTTCCTCATAACATCTAAGGGAGTTTTTCCTTGCCACAGTCTCCACGGCTGCTCATCAGGGATAAACACACATCATTCACCTTCACTCTTAAATTCTGTAAAGCTGCTTTGAGACAATGTCAATTGTGAAAAGCACAATAGAAATAAACTTGATGTCTTCCCACACCACATCCATAAACCTCCTACTTGGGCTTTCTCTTTTCCTCCTTCCTGGTAGCTCTATCCTTAGCATTCTTCTTCCAATATACCCCATGTCACGCCTCTGCACATGTCCAAACCATCTCCATCACATCTCTTTCACTTTGTCTCCAAAACGTCATACATACGTCCACGGATCATCTAATAAACTTATTTCTATTCCTGTCCATCATCGTCACTCCCAACGAAAACCTTAACATGTTCAGCTCTGCTACCTTCAGCCCCACCTCCTGTCTTTTAATCAAGAAAAAGATTGATAAGTACATTAACAAATTACATTTACTTCATTACTGTTTTAAATCCCAGCATGAGAAATCTACCGCTCCTTCAGCAAGGCCAGTAACCATCAACTGCTCAGTTGTATATATAACTGTAAGTCATCTATCAAATTCCATAAATGTATTAGCATTAAAGTTATCGATGTAGAGAGCTGAAAATGCTAAAGCAGTAAATGCCGCAGTATCGTTTGCTTTAAGATGAAGAGAGGGCTTCAAAAAGCAATAAATGTCAACTCAAACCCAGACACCATTGAAGTATGAATTATAATCAGGAAACATCTAAATTATTAAATGTCCTGAACTGGGGAGGTGGTAGTTTAGAGGTAATCTGAGGAATTTAACTCCTGAAGGTCATGAGTTCAAATACCAGCCACAAACAAAGCTGGAACTCCTGGGCCCCTGAGTAAGGCCCTTAACCCCATAGCTGCTCAGGTGCTCTGGATAAGGACATTTGCCAAATGCCATGAATGTAAATAACATTGTTCAGTTGGCTTTTTAGTGGAACCCTTGAAGGTACTGTGTGGAACCTACACCAAAGTTTCCCTCTGTCTAGAACCCATTATTTATTTATCACTATCCAATGAAAGAATGTTTTCTTTAGATGTTACATTTTTTGCCATCATCATTCCAGCAAACTGAATCTGATGTTAATGATGATGAGGATGATGATGATGATGATGAAGGTGGTTAAATTGCAAAGTTAATGTTAATGTCTGTGAAAGCATCAAAGATGTGATCTGTGACTTGGGTGGTTATTTAGGGCAAGTTTAATTGCTCATTATAATTACTGTAATGAGTACACACACACACACACACACACACACACACACACACACACACACACACACACACACACACACACACACACACACACACACACACACACACACACACACACACACACACACACACACACACACACACACACACACACAGAAAGCTCAGTGAACATTATTCCATTTGCATAAGATAAAACTGGTATTGGTGCAGGTTTTCATTCCAACCCATCAAGGCCCACACCTCATTCAAAATGAAAATTATTAGATTTAACCTGGTAGAATTTGGTGTTGACTTGTTTACGCACCCCTGGTTCAAGGTTTTGGGGAAAAAAGTGCTTAATACTTGTCACACGTCATTACAGCACAGTAAAATTCATATCCCAGGACACTGGGGGCAGAGTGCAGATTCAGCCATGATACAGCCCCCCTGGAGTTTTAAGGGCTTTGCTCAAGTGCCCCAAGTGTGGTAGCTTGGTATTACTGGGGTTTAAACCCCCAACAAATACAATTACGCCACATGACTTGTCATGTCAGCATTTTTAAATCCTTTTTACAGTCTACACTGAGATGCGAAACTGCTTTTAAAATGTATTCACTTTGGAAATTGTTTCTGAAAAAGCTGTTTTTGTTGAATAAAAATGTCTTCTCAGTGTGTACATAAGGCCAAAACAGAGAGAAAAATTTAAATTTCCAAATTAAAACGTATCCGTGTGGACATGCCTGAGCTTAACCGTTTATCCAAAGCTTGAAATACATGCTTTTTAGGATTTCCTTGATCGAAATAATACACCATATGACATCATTTTCCACCTTTTTGAATAAAATTGTAAATTTTTTGCTATTTGTTTATCATTTTCTTTTCCAGCTATTATCAAAAAGATTTAATATGCAAAATTACTTGCCAGTTATGTGTCGATGAATCTGAAGTGAAGCTGTATCTCAGCAACGACTTTGCTCACTGATACGAATCTTGTGAAATGTCTTCAGGTCCATGACCTAGGGTTAGGCAAGAGCAGTAGCAATCATAACCACAGGTCAAATTAGACACAGCAGTAACAACTGCTCCAGGATCGCTCTGCTGCCTGTTTGTTCATCCAGACCTTTTCTTCTTCATTCAGAAAAGGAATTCCAGCACTGTCCCTCAACACAGACACATCAGTCAATTTTATTCTCCTTTCATCTCCACGGTATAGTTTTTATTTTTCATTCATTTGTATAATAATATTAATAATAACCACTTTAAATCACTATTACTCAGACATAAAAGCACCTCAGTACAGGACTTTGTGCCATAAACAGCAAAAAAAATAAAAATAAATTGCATTAATCATGACTTGTGAGCGAGTGTGAAATCCTGAGCCGGCGATCCCATCACACTCCGAACGTGACGTCTCCGAGAGAGGAAGCGATCGAGGAGACATTAACGGAGACGAGGGTCAACCCAAGAGACGGCACTT